>NW_015167130.1:24279-24407 GCF_001447785.1 Gekko japonicus | reverse complement strand
GAGGCCATGGGAGCTGAAGATACGGCGCATTGCAACGATGGCCGCCTTCGAGGATGTTGATGGCACTGGCACCACTTCGAGCCACTTGCTGTGCGCGTCGACCAGGATGAAGAAGATCTGTCCCTGGA
>NW_015167130.1:23972-24160 GCF_001447785.1 Gekko japonicus | reverse complement strand
GTTTCTCAATGTCCTGATCGAGGCCGGGCCACCACACATAACTCCGGGCCAAAGCCTTCATCCGCACCACGCCTGGATGGGCCTCGTGTAACGCTGTGAGTACCCGGTCTCGGAGGGGAAAAGGGACCACCACCCGGCCTCCCCACAGCACACAGCCCTTGTGTGCCGACAGTTCATCCTTCCGGGAG
>NW_015167130.1:15369-21213 GCF_001447785.1 Gekko japonicus | reverse complement strand
CGTGAACAGCGGATGCTGTGAAGCGAAAGGCGGTTACGTGATGTTCGGCCGAGGTCTTGACGGAGCGAGGTGCTGAGCGATGGAGCAATGATCCCGGCGGCGGCAGGCGGCGGCGGTGACGATCGGTGCTCGGTGCTGCAGGGTCTCCTCCGGGTCTTGTTCCCGAGAGGTAGAATCCCACCTTCGTCGCCAGTAAAAAGTACTCAGAACGTGGAGTGATTCAGCAAAGAGTACTTTATTAGTGAAGAACAAAGACAAGAACCCCCGGCACGCAGGCCGGTATATATGCTCAGAAACCCACCACCAAAACACACCCCCTAGTGACCCTATAGGTTATTTACAGTGGCCGAGAGTCCCATTGGCTCTCGGCCGCGGACCTGGCCCTCTGGTTGGTGCGGGCTAGGATCCGCTCCGCTATTGTTCTGCAGGGACGAAGCTCTGGGCTTTTGCTTGACCGCATGGCCCAACGGTCGCGCACGTGGTAATGGCGGATACATTACACATCATATGCTGGAATAAATAGGGTGCATTACATCACCTACCTTTCTGGTTTGCAATCTTTCCATCAGGGCAAGGAACACAATCGTAACAGCAAAATTTATCCGCTTCTTTCTTCTGCTTCTGAGAACCAGGAAGGCAGTATTCATTGCACCGTGAAATGGGCACCACCTAGCCAAAAGCATAATAGGCCTTTAGGACTTGTTCTTTTTTGATCATGGGGATGGAATAAAAGACATCAATGATAAGTAAGATTTTTCATTTAATTTCTCATTTAATTACCCTTTATAATTGTTTTTGTTGTTGTTGTTATACTTCTATATACCTTTTTGTAATTTCAGTCCTCACAAGGTCTTTTTTTTAAATAATATGACACATTACTGGGTGCTCCAGCAGGAGGGTAGAAAGATTTAGAAGATGATTCCTGGCTCTGCACATCTGCAGAATGAAAGTCTGAGATTTTGTAGAACCTCATGAACATCTGCACATGAACGTATGAATCAGACCATTGGCTGATCGAGAACAGTATTGTCCAGCAGAGGTGGTCTCCAAGATCTTAGGCTGAAGTTTTTCCCGTCTTCTGCTGTCTGGCTGTTTTAACTGAAGATGCCAGGGACTGAACTTGCTATCTTCTGTAGTCAAAGCAGAAGCTCTTCCATTGAGCCACAACCTCTCCCTACAGCCTCCCTTCCTGCACCTCCTGTATTTCCAATTTGCTAACCCTGGCAGATGTTACTTCTGGAATCTTGTTTCTGAAAATGAGATTGACTACTCTGCTCAGTGGCTTGTTCCATAGAATAATTTAAGGTATTTATCTATCTAGGCATGTAAATGAAGCTTTCCTTTAATGGAGCCCAACCCCCAATGGCTTATGGGGGAGGAGTACAAAAGGAAGGAAGTACACAACAGAAACCCCTGGGCTGGTTCTAGAACCACTGGACAGCTGACTCATAGCCTCAAGCAAACAGCGAAGGGGCATTTTAGCTCTTGCCTTCCGCTATCACCAAAAGACTTTCACCTCCAGCCATGCAAGTAGTTGCAAACAGGGAAGGAAAGAGAAGCTTAGTGTGAATGTTTTACCACTGACATAGATCTTCTGAACTACATTTGGATTTTTTTTCATAATCCTAATATATTTTAGTAACTACATGAATATAATGAACAGAGTGTATAGAATCTTAGAGTTGGAAGAGACCTCCAGGTCATTTAGTCCAACCCCCTGTACAATGCAGAAAATACACAAATACCTCCCCTGCGCCCTCCGTGACTGCTGCTCCATTCCCAGAAGATGACAAAAAACCACCAGGATCTCCAGCCAAACTGGCCTGGAGAAAAATTGCATCCTGACACCAAAGTGTCAATCAACATTTCCCTGGGCATGTAAGAAAGGGCCTCGAGAACTAAGCGCTGAGGCAACCCTTCCTGCCCTCCCTCTCATGTCAGCATTGCTGACAGATGACCATCTAACCTCTGTTTGAAAACCTCCAAAGAAGGAGAGTGCACCACCTCCCGAGGAAGCCTGTTCCACTGAGGAACCTCTCTAACTGTCCAGAAGTTCTTCCTAATGTTTAGCCGAAAACTCTTCTGATTTAATTTCAACCCATTGGTTTCTGGTCCAACGTTCTGGGGCAACAGAAGACAACTCTGTACCATCCTCTATCTGACAGCCCTTCAAGTACCTGAAGATGGTTATCATATCCTATATAGAAAACATACATTAAAAAAAATATGACTGGAGATAGTTGCAACTCAAGCCATCCATTGTAAGAGTCCTACTATGCAGAAAAGGAAATCCCCCAACCTTGGAGCAGCCGACCCAGTAATAGAGGTGCCTCTGTGACCATCCCAGAATACACACCTGGTTGAAGCGGCTCTGCCACACAATTCTGTCCACGTCAATGATCAGTTCGTTTCCTTCAAAAACCTCAGGATTCAGTTTTCCAATTCTCATTTTATCATATGACTTGTTTGGGAATATGACCAAGTTCATGACATCAAATCCACCTTCCACTTCCTGATTAGCATTAAAAAACACTGTTTCACCTGCTGAGTTGTTAAAGGAAATACGTCGAAGAAACTGGTGCAGCTAGGCAGGAAAAAAGAAAAGAAGAAATACCATTGTGTTGGAGGTTTATGATGAGATTTACAAACAACTTTCTTTCCCGAAAACATTTTATTTAAACCAAAACAATAGTGATAACACAGTATACTGAGTACAGAAAACAAACAAGCACTGTATAAATAACGCGGACCATGGAGTGCACAAAGGTCATGCAAAGACAAATTGTATTATAACAAAAGGAAAAAATAACAAAAATAACAAGGGACCACATATATCAGTAAAACGAAATTGCATCATAAAATGTGCAAGTCCACAAATGGTATACATAAGTTCAGAAATAGTTGTTGACGAAGACTCCGGATTTTGATCTTCGTTTCGAGGATTCTTCTTCAAAGAGTTCAAACTACTTCATAAAGTACTGATAATGTACAGAAGACTTCAATCATGTATATGTAGGAAACTCCTACTGTGTGAGAGGCTTACTAACTACTTGAGAACATGTTCCACTATTGATCGGATCCCCGGCTTTATATTAGTATTAGGACTGAATTTTTCCTGTATTACTAGTCTGAAGGCTTCTGTGCTTTATGAGTGCTGTGTGAAGGAGTTTTACTTTACTGATATATGTGGCCCCTTGTTATTTTTGTTATTTTTGCTTTTTTTATAATACAATTTTTCTTTGCATGACCTTTGTGCACTCCATGGTTTGCGTTATTTATACAGTGCTTGTTTGTTTTCAACATTTTATTTAGATACAGCCTGATGAAGCAGGTATTTTTGTCTGTTGCAGAAAAAAGGTACCACAAGCTTCATTTTTTTTAAAAATGCTCTGTATATAGAATATAAGAATGTAAGAGCCTTGCTGGATCAGACCAATGGTCCATCTTGTGAAGTATCCTGTCTCACACAGTGGTCAGCCAGTTATTCTAAAGGGCCATAATCTTGTCATAGAGCCCAACGCCTCCTCCATTGATATTGCCTCCTGCTGTCAGTATTGAATAGTTTTCTGGCTCAGAAAGGGAAGGTTCCCTTTAGTCATCCTGGACACAATTGTATTTGGCTTTTTCCACTACCACAGGAGGTGGTGGAGCTATAAGCATGGATGGCTTCATAAACATGTGGATGAACAATTGGATAAACATATGGATAAACATATGTAGCTGAGGTCCATCAGTGGCTATTAGCCACAAGGTACAGATAGGAACTCTCAGTCTGGGGCATATCTGCCCCTGATGCCAACTGGCAATTCACCCCTAAACCGCTGATTTGGGTCATAAACTCATCTCCATGGACCCCTGCATGTCTGGACGGGTTGTATCAACCTGTAACTGACCCCTCTATTTGTTATCAATCACCTCTGCTTTCTCAGTTCTGTATTGTTTGCTGTTTTTGATTGCTTAGTAAGTTCATAATTACAGAAATACTTTAATAAAAATTAATTTACTCTTCAAATCTGGAGTTTTCCTATTGTGCCAGAGCTTGGTATACAAGTGGTGTGCGATTCATGTACCCCTCTGGCCTATGATGTCACATAGCTAACTTCCTGTCTGGATCAAGGACAATCCCTCTCCTGTTTTCAGGCGCTGAACTCACAGCCACCTGGGCCCTCGGGGACCTCACCAGTTCCTGGTCCTTTGTTAAAGCTTATTTGCCTCTGGGTTCCCTTTGAGGATGTACGTAGATGTTCAGCTAAAATGAAGTCTCTTTGCATTTATTCAAATTGTTCAAATAATGAAGAGCGTTTGCTAGGCAGAAACCACTCACAATCACAGCATTAACAAAACAACAACAATACTAAACTGGTGCTGGGCAGAAGCCAAGTCTCTGAACCTCCCAATACTTGCAGGCTTCCCTCCTTGGGCCAATCTTAGAACTCACTGTCTCACCCAAAGGCTTAAGAAAGAGAGTCCATTCTGACAATAACAGTCCTTGGTATTCGGCTTGAAGCTCCCCCAGGCTTCGATCCAATTCTTCTCCGACATCACTGCCATCCTGATAGGCAGCTTTTTAAGACTGTCCGGTATCTCCTTTTTGTAAGCCCCATGGCCCCTGTTAGCCAATCAGGGCATAGTTGGTTAATCCCAATTGCTATCTGGCAGCCAGCTGTCAAGGCCACCAGGTGCCTTTAATTAATGCTTGGCCCAAACAGGCTGCAACTAACCTGTAAAAATTTACAGCTTGATGGCACTTAATGGAAGCCTCAAAATCTATAGACCCTGATCCTTACACTTCCCCAAACAACTAGGCAGGCCATTGGTGGTAACAAAGTGATGCTCTGTATTCTTGGTGTGGGGAGGGCAACAGATGGAGGGCTTCTAGTGTCCTGGCTCCACTGGTGAACCTCCTGATGGCACCTGGTATTTTTGTCCACTGTGACAGTGTTGGACTAGATGGGCCATTGGTCTGATCCAAAATTGGCTTCTCTTATGCTCTTATGTTCTTATTGTACCTATCCTCCACAAATGTTTCTAATCCCCCACTGAAGCCATATTTGCTTGTGGCCATTGCTACATCCTCTGGAAGTGAATTCCTCTGTAATTGCCCATGGAGTAAATAAGTCATTCCTTGTAGCTGTCCTGGATCAATTGCCCATCAATTTCATTTGGTGACCTGTGTTCTAGTATTTTCATAGAGGTAGAATCAGTTGTCTTCACCTACTCTCTCTATGCCATGCATATATGTGTATAATCTGTGTTATATCGCCAATAAATTGTCTTTTTTTTTGAACTGATAAATTAACAGTCACTTTAGCCCTTCTTATAGGAAAGGTGTTCCATCAACACATTGGATCCCTACACAGGATGTTTTCACTGCTGATCTGAAACGTGATGAAGAAACATCGTATCTCACAACAGAACCTCACCCACACTGACAGAAATCCAATAAACAGCCTCAGAAATCATCTGGACATCAATTATAAAGAAGCTGGTAAAGGAGGAACAGTTGTTGTCATGGAAAAATCAGACTGTATTCAGGAAAATTAAAGACAGATCTTCAATATTACTTTCTACATACAACTGTCCTCAAGACCCCATTCAAGAATGCCAAAAAGAACTGATCACATAGAGGAGCAAGGCTCTATGGACACACCACAGGATCCTCAACTGTCTAACTATCTCAGTCATAGGCACCATCCCCATGGGGGTGTCTGGATATAAGAACTCTATTCTCAGACTCTATGTGATCAGTACCCCCAGTTATGTATGCAACACCAAAAGACAGCAAGTAACCCTAAACAAGTTCTCATTCACATCAGTGCACTTTCTAAGGGAGGGAGGGAGGGA
>NW_015167130.1:0-15301 GCF_001447785.1 Gekko japonicus | reverse complement strand
AGGAGGGAAGGAAGGAGGGAAGGAGGGAGGGAAGGAGGGAAGGAGGGAAGGAAGGAAGGAAGGAAGGAAGGAAGGAAGGAAGGAAGGAAGGAAGGAAGGAAGGAAGGAAGGAAGGAAGGCTTCAGGCTGTAGAGTGACACCGAAGAGGAGTAATGGCAATGTTGACCAGTTTTACAAGAGAAAACTCACAGTGGTACAGATAAAGTTATCTTCTAATGAATTGGAACATTAGTCCATCAAGGTCACTATTGTCTACTCAGAATGGCAGCAGCCCTGAAAAGTCTCAGGCAGAGTTCTCTCACATCACCTATTTCCTGATCCTTTGAGCTAGAGTTCCAGGGAATGAACCTGTGACCTTCTGCATAGTGAGCAGATGTTCTGACACTGAGCCATCCCCCCTACCCAATACCACGCCAAATAGTTGTCACGTGTGGCACAGGAGGGAAAGCAGCATGTCCAACATGAAAACAGCTTTTAATACAGAGTACTATAGTCATTCATGACATAGTAATCAATCACCTTCTCCCAATTCTAAGCTGAAAGTAAAATAAATGATTGCCCTGTACTCTGTCTTACCCTTCCAACAGCCATTTGAGAGGGGTTTGATTGAGATCAGGGGACTAGCCCAAGTTCCTGCAGCTAGTTTCAAGGCTCTATCAGAATTTGAGCCAAGGTCTCCTTTACTGGTATTCCCAGTAGTCATGTATGGCTGTGAGAGTTGGACTTTAAGGAAGGCTGAGCACCAAAGAATAGATTCTTTTGAACTATAGTGCTGGAGAAGACTCTTGAGAGTCCCTTGGACTGCAAGAAGATCAAATCAGTCAAATCCTAAAAGAAATCAACCCTGACTTTTCCCTGGAAGGCCAGATAATGAAACTGAAGCTTAAATACTTTGGCCACCCAATGAGAAGGGAGCCCTCGCTGGAGAAGAAGACCCTGATGCTGGGAAAGATTGAAGGTCAAAAAAGATGGGGATGGCAAAGGATGAGATGGTTAGACAGTGTCATAGATGCAACAAACATGAAATTGAGCCAACTTCAGAGGACGGCGGAAGACAGGAAGGCCTGGCGTGATCTGGTGCATGGGATCGCGAAGAGTTGGACTCGACTGTGCGACTGAACAACAACAAGTGCCAAATATGTCTTGAAAATATACTTATTTTGCAGCTTACTAATGTTTGTACAGTAGTATCTTGGAACACCAAGATGAATCCAGGGATACATCCAGGGATGCTTAGACCGTGTCATAGATGAAATTGAACATGAAATTGAGCCAACTTCAGATGACGGCGGGAGACAGGAAGGCCTGGCGTGATCTGATCCATGGGGATGCAGAGAGTCGGACTCGACTGTGTGACTGAACAACAGCAGCTCCTTAACACATCCTAAGTCCAGGACATATATGGCATGGAGTCTCAAACACATGAGATGAATAGAGGTCCCCCTGCCATGCTGAATGATGCTATTGCTCAAATTCAGAGTTGTTCAAAACATTTCTGGCTTTGAATTGCAAACAAAACTTCAAAGTAATTAAAGAAGAGGCTTTTTGGGGAGAGGGGATTGGTTATTTCATGCCAAACATAAGCTGAATCCCTGATTGCATTTTGTGAAGTTCTATGCATCCCTGACTTCCAAGCTCGACCAACTTGTTTAAATTAGCTAAGAAAGCCATGGAAGGATGATGAGCATGAACTGAGAACCCACTCCCCCCCCCCAAAGATCAATGTGTTTGATTATTTATTTCAATATCTATTTGTGTTGTGTTGTTTCACTTTGTACTCACATGTTAATGGCAATACACACATTTTCTTTGGGAAGGTGTTACCTGCCAAGGATGGAGATCACGAAGGTCAACTTTTTTGCCACCACCCACCATTGACTTGGGGTTGGAGCGGGATAGATACATGTCATGCAGAGCATGTGCTATGGCATAGACTGCATTATAGATGCTGTAGCTGTGGCCAGTCATCTGCATCTCAAAAACAGGCCCAGGAAGGCTTTCCAGCTTCTCCTCCCCAGTACAGGTTTCATTAATCTGTGATGATTCTTGGGAATTTGGAAGTTGACAGTCAAATGCTTGTTCCCAGAAATCTTTGAGAAAACCATCTCTTTGTATCAAAAAAGGGTTAAATTTTTGAAGAAATGTCTGGAATCTTGTTAGTTCCTGAGAGTGAATTGAGAAGAAGATTGCACCTTGGAAGAATTCCAGACCCCAGGCTCTTTGGAGACCCTGTAATGCAAAATCAGCTTGAGCTGTCATAAGCCACACCCTTCTAAATGAAGTGTTTTCCAGTATTTCAGGATAACCTACATATAGAACTGTGTTCAGTGACATAATACTCATAGCTTCTCCATAGAAAATAAATGTATTGGTTCTGTTATCCATTAAAGATGGATATTTATTGAATGCTTGGTCATATAAATCATGCAAGTCACTCCAGCGACCTTGGTTTGCAATCGTTTCTGTGAAGGATACACAGATCCCATGTTGGAAAAGCAATGGCTCCATTTCCTGGATGAAATGTTCTCCACTATCGCTGGTCACAGCAAAGATCCCGACCCATGTCCATCCAAAGTGCTGAAGTAACCGGACAATCCCTGTGTACTGATGGGCTTCACTGGGAACCATGCGGTAGAAGGAAGGGGAGTTTGTGTTGTCCCTGTCCACTTGGGGAAATGACCCATATGTGAGCTAAAAGGAAACAAAGAGAAATGTTTGAAATTCATTATCAGGTACATCTGTGACTGTTTACTACTGAATGTTCTGAAAAGAGGGGCAATTTGTGAGTAATGATTGTGGAGGGTGGATGTATTAAAATCACTTTCTATAGCATTTTCACATCTCCCACTTTGGGAAAAGTTTCCGTTTATTTTATTTCTTTGAGCTCAAGAAAACATTTTGTTTTTCCCCCTCAGATACGTCTCTGTCTCCATCTTAACCATTCCCAGTAATGTCAAAATCTCTCATTCTTCCATGCAAAATCTCTCATTCTTCCATGCAAATAACCTACCTGTGGAATCTTACAGAGGCCTAGAATGTCTGCCATGTGGAAAGAGACATCGGATTCCAACCCCCCTATGATGGCCATTAGATTTTTCTGGTGGTCACATTCATAATTTGGAACGTATCTATGGAATTTATACAGTAGATCCAGTGTGGTGCGGTAGATCATCTTATCATCATTGTACGTGTCATAGATGTGGAACCCGAGTGTAACATTAGGCAAGATCTTGGGATCCATGTTGATCTCCTCAACAGCAAATGCCAAGGCCAGGGGGTGCTGGTAAAACTTGGTTGTCATACTTCAAAGAGAAATAAAAGATTTTTGCACCCTATCATTTAATAACACTTTAAATATATTCTGCCTTGAAATAAATTTGGTCACTATGAAGAAGTGAGTTGTCTGAGGCAAAGCACACAGTTTCCCTTTCTTAAGCACAAACAATTCCTGTTAAGCATTAGAATACCATTTCTGTTCTAAAGAGAAGAAGAGGAACAGAAGAAGAGATTGGATTTATACCCCACCCTTAGTGTGCAAAAGTATTCAGAACGCAACCTTTAGTAGACCTATACCCTTGGAAGTTAATGAGGTTAGAAGGTGGCAGCTGTTGCCTTATTAGATTCAACCAGGCCGTCTTTGGTAATCAGTGTTACTGTGACCTCCAGGCCAGACTAGAGCATTCACCTGTGTGTAATACTGGTACTCCAGTAATGATCCTTGGTATGAAAATAATGGTGTGACACAAGCATGTCTATCTTTGGCTCTGTGTAACATTGAGCATTGTGGCCATTTTGCCATCTTTTCCTACAGCTAGGCAATATTTTCACTTTCCTCCTCATTCAGGAGAACTCCACCAAACAACTCACTTCACCGCTGTATGCCTCTCAAGAATGGATTTCAGTCCCTGAAAGCAGATATCGCCATCAATGTGAGATCCAAAACTCCCACCTATCTCAAAACCCACCGCCAACAGTGTTAACAACATTTTTTGACATTCCATTCTGAACTTTGCATACCACTTTTGCAATTTTCAGAATTATTTTCAATACCACCTATATTGGAACCCTGAGGGGTATTTATTTCCATCTCCCTACTTTCCATTTTTGTACCAGTCTGGACTGAAGCATAGACATCTCTATATGAAAATATAGTCATTTAAAATCAGAACTTATTCTTTCCATTTGCTTTTGGCTCACTACAGTATATAAATCTATGGGAGAAGAAAGCTCATATGTGCTGCAAACAGATTGATTAGATTCAGGAAGGAATTGATTCCTTGGGGGGTTTAAGTTTTAGTATGCTTTTGAAAGCCTCCAAGAGTCTAGGTGACTACTTGGCTTTGGTTCAGTTGAAATTTTCAATTCCTGATGATTTATTAAGGAATAAAACCCAATAATGGGAATTGAAAGAATGGGTGTTCAAAAGGGATGGACTCATGGATCAGGATGTGTTGGCACACTGTCTTACAGCACCCTTATTTAAGTTTTTTTAAAAGGATTATTGCAGGTCCCTCTATTTAGAGAAGGCGGTGGCTCAAGTGGTTAAGACGCTGAACTGCAGGCTGTGGAAGGTCAGTAGTTCGGCGGTTCAAGACCCGGGTGCCGCAAGACAGGGTGAGCTCCTGTCTCTAGTTCCAGCTCCTGCCAACCTAGCAGTTCGAAAGCAAGAAATTGCAAGTAGATAAATAGGTACCACTTCGGTGGGAAGGTAACAGCGTTCTGTGCGCCTTGGTGTTTAGTCATGCCGGCCACATGACCACGGAAACGTCTTCGGACAGCGCTGGCTCTTCGGCTTTGAAACGGAGATGAGCACCGCAACCCTAGAGTCGGATTCGACTGGCTTTCGAGCAAGGGAACCTTTACCTTTTACCTATTTAGAGAAGTTAACCATCCTGGAATTAAGATCAGCTTTTACAGGTTTAAGTTTTCAATCCGTACCCTCAATGATCAGGACTGGACATTTTTTGTATCCCTGCCCCCTTTAGACTTTGTCTTTGTGACACGGGGGAAGTAGACGATGTAGGACATTATATTTTGAGATGCCCATGGCATGAAGCTCCTAGGTTAAGGTACATCATACCTATTATTCCACCAAGTAATGGACTCTCCGATCTGGATTTGGTCAAATTTTTACTCTCGTGCCTTGACCACTATGTTTCTAGTACAATGGCACTATTTGCCTTAGCATCAAGGAAAATCAGAATGAGCCTAGTATTTAATGTAAAGTAGAAGTATAGGATTTAATGCAGTTACTGATCTTTTTAGTGCCTACATTGTCATTTTATAGTCTGATGTATTTTTTTTATTAAGCCATGGTGTGACTTGTTATGGCCTATGGCTAAGGCAATAAATCTTATCTAATAAGCAGTGTGGTGGCCTAGAACAATTCTCCAGGTTCTTTTGAAAGTCTGTGAACAATTATTAGGGTTTAAGACTACAATAAGCATGAGAAAAATAAAACATCATTACTCTGTGACTTCAAAGATCTCTTGAGACACATATTTCTCAAACAGTAGTCCATGTAGTTGGTAAATGAACTGAGAAGCGATCCCACCAATCAGGAGGTCCCCCGGCTGGTACCATTCATGTGGAATGAGGATCTCCTTCCTGGTGCACTTCATCCTATCAACTATGCATGAAATCAAAGGCAGAAGTAACAGGAACACCAGTCGCTGCAACATCTGGACAGCAACCCAGCCTCTCCTCTTTCTATCTATAGCATCAAGTTGTCTCAGTCAAGTTCTCTTGGAGAGCAGCTGAGTCTGGCCATGTACGTCTGAAGACAAGTATATGGCTCAGTTGTAGGAATGCAGACCTTCAGAATGCCCGTGGCACTGCCAGCATTCTGACCTTTCAGCGAAGCAAACTGTCCGACATCCAAGTGACATAGCTCCTTATTCCAGCATTGAATTGCACATGAGTACTGTAGTAATCACCATTAAACCTGCTTCTTTATTGTGTTTGAACTTTCCCAAGCGCCACTGCAGCCATGGCCAGGTGGATAAATTACAGTGATTTGAATAATTCCTATGGGAAAGCATCATGTCTACAGAATGTGGGCTCTCAGTAATAACTTTTATAGCAAATATGTTTTTTCTTCCCATCTGAGCACACAAGTCTCCTCTGTTCTGAAGTGGCTCAAAATTGCCCATGGCTTTCAGGTTTCCCTGGTGAGCAAATACCTCCCAGACAGTTACTGCCCGAGAAGAAGTTTTTTGCCGGATGATTAGAAACACAAAGCCCTTTTTCATTTTCGTGGAGTGCATTTCTAAGTGTGCTTGCTTAGAAGTCAATCCAGTGCAATTTAGTCTTGTCGTGGAACTTCAGCCTGCATCCTTTTAAAATAATTATTTCCATTTCATCCACAGTTACCCGGTATGTTTAACCACCTAATTCCCCAGCAAGAGTCCACTATTCCAACCATGTATTATCAAGCTGAGGAATTATTTTTGTAAAAAGACTCACCAATGGTGTATTCTTCTTTTTCAGATGGATGCAGCTTCTATGCTCCCCTATCCTGATCATAATCAGTCTATACCCCACATAGATAAGGTCAGCTTTACATACAATTGCATATATGAGGATGAAGAAGATGACAACAAGGAGATTGGATTTATACCCTGCCCTTCACTTGAAGTCTCAGGGTGGCTTACACACTCCTTTCCTTTCCCCTCCCCACAACAGAAACCCTGTAGGGTAGGTGGGGCAGAGAGAGCTCTGAGAGAACTGTCCATTTACGGACAGCTCTGACAGAACTATGGCTTGCCCAAGGTCATCCAGCAGCTGCAAGTAGAGGAGTGGGGAATCAAACCCAGTTCTCCCAGAGTAGAGTCTGTACACTTAACCACTACACCAAACTGTCTCTTTAACTGAGTACTTTCTTTGCTTAAAAGTGTCATAGCAAAAAAAAAAAAATAGATTTTTGCTGAGAATTTTAAAGCAAAGAAATGTATCATTGGTGGATCATTTTACAACAGCTGGCCACAGCAAGAGAGACCTTCTTTTCTTGGCATTGGAGCAAGTCCAGGCTTCTAATTTCCACAAGGACAGAGAACAATTTTGGATTCACGCTCTTAAATATTTAACTTTGTATGCCTTAAATGAACAGGTGGACTGGTGTGTAGTGTGAATTTAGGACAGCCTAATATTTGTTTTGCTCTTCCTGTGTTAAATTGATTTAATGTTCAAATGGATTTAATGTCTGTATCTACTGCCACATAGTCAGTGAGCCTATATGTAACCATGACTAAGCATTCCTTTGGGGTTCCATCAGCCATGACTAAGCATTACACTAGGATTGCATCATCCAGTACCAAGCTATAAGTTAGCCACACTTACCCAAAGCACTGCTCCTTGCTGTGGCCATTCCAGCTCTGATTAGATAGTCACATAGGTATTTTCTGGACCAGAACTGGAGAGCCAGTTTGGTGTCGTGGTTAGGAGCATGGACTCTAATATGTAGAACTGGGTTTGATTCCCCAGTCCTCCGCATGCAGCTGCTGGTGTAACAATTGGTCGGTCAGAAGTACTCCCACAGCTGTTCTCTCAAGCGCAGTCCTCGAAAGAGCTCTCTTGGCCCCACCTACCTCACAGGGTGTCTGTTGTGGGGAGGGTTTCTAATATTGACCCTTTGTCAGACTTCTTTCTTACCCTTGTGGTTCCTGATTCCAGGTATTGGGTCAAATTTGTTTTCCCCTCCCTGTGTCCTACTGCTCTGAGGATGCAGCCTGAGGAGAACAGGGACCTGACTGGGGTACTCTGCCGCAGAGTCCACCCTCCAAAGCAGCCATTTTCTTCAGGGGAACTGATTTCTGTAGTCTGGAGATTTGTTGGTCATGTATTTATTTAATGTATTTGATATTTGAAATATTTATTAGCTGCCTTTCTTCCTACAGAGCTCAAAGTGGCTTGCAATCTCCATAAAACAAAATGGGAAAAAAAATAAAAATAACAATTTAGGAGTGCTTTAATTAAAGCTGCACCCCAAAGATCGAAAGTGAGGGGGCCAGGCACCCTTCCCGGAGGAGGTCATTCCATAATCAAAGGGCAGCCACTGAACGGGCCCTCTCTTGTATACCCATCAAACAGACATCTTTGATCGATAGGACAGTCAGGAGGGCCTTTCTGTGGAAAATAGGGGAGAAGCAGGGGTGTTCAGGAAGGCAAAATAAGGCCCGGAAAGAGGCCCTAAACCCCTATATTCCCCTGCTTCCTCACTTGCCGGAGGGGAAAGAGCAAGATGGAGAGACAGGAGGCACTGGAGTGTTCTTGATCAGACACACTGGGCCCAATGGAAGCCGAAGTCACAAGCAGAATTAATGTTCTGTTACTGCATGCCAGGTGCACTGTGCCTGGTCAGGCAGGAGATAAATGGGTGCTGTCATTGGCCACATTGTGTGGTAACTCTTCTACTTTGCTCAGCTCAAGTGTCAGCATTATAATGTAGAATTTGGGGGAAAGATGCAAGCCAGTAACCCAGTGGTGACAGCTAAAATTCAGAAGATCATCATGAGTGACGGGTATCTCTCCTTAGTGGTCAGCTAGATCAGAACAAAAGACACCCAAACACAGCAAAACATGCTGCAGGTAATGAACTTGGGCTGCGGTCACATGAGTGAGAAAATGCCGGCAGGAAGTGAGGCTGTTTTCCCCAGGCCAAAATGACACGCATTTGTGCAATCAGACTTCTGCCCTTGTGCCCTGCAGTTCCAGATAATAGTAGCCTTTCCCCGGTGGCTTTTTTCCATGCTCCTATGGCGCAACAATGACTCCAGGATGCTGGACAGATGTTTCTGTCAGATCTCGTCTCTTTACTCTGTGGGGGAATCGCACCGTTGCCGCCAATTTTGGTATGTATGATCGCACCCTTGGTTTAGTTACATCTGTGTATATATCTTGGAAAGGGAAAGCCACCTAAAGAAACAATCTGAAACAATCTTATTGTTCAGGGACTGGAGGCAAATCTCTTGAAAAACAGGAGAGCTAATTAGCCACACAGTACAAATGAGAGAATAAGACCTCAAGGTAACTCTTAAACATGGCAGAAGAAGAAAAAATAGGATACTTAGATTTGCTAATTTATTCTTCGTATTAACTGTCCTCTTTGATTCAGCTCAGGCCTCCACAGAATAATGTAGCATTTAGGGGAGAAGATGCAGCCCAGTAACCCGGCACTGGAAGCCAAGATAGAGAAGACCTCCACCGCTACCATGTATTTCCCTTTGGTGCTCAGGTAGGTTGGAACAAAACACAACCAAACACTGCAAAACATCAGCATGCTGAAGGTGATGAATTTGGCCTCATTAAACGTGTCTGGCAACTTTCTGGCCAGGAAAGCCATGGTCAAACTGATAAGGGACAGAAGTCCCAAGTAGCCCAAAACACTATAAAACATGATGGCAGACCCAGCATTACATTCTGCTACCATCTGTGTATCCAGGGACTTCATGTCTAAATACGGGTATGGGGGAGAGGTTCCAAGCCACAATACACATACGGCTACTTGAATAAGGGAGCAAAGAAGGATGACAGAGTTGGTCAGTCTTTTCCCCACCCATTTCCTCATTCTGGACCCTGGTTTGGTGGCCATGAAAGCGACAACCACAGTGATGGTTTTGGCCAAGACACAAGAAACAGACACTGAGAAGATGATGCCAAAAGCTGATTGTTGGAGGAAGCAGGTCGCCTTGGTAGGTTGTCCAAGGTACAGCAAAGAAGAAATGAAGCAGAGGAAGAGAGAGACAAGGAGAGCGTAGGTGATATCCCGGTTGTTGGCTTTGACTATAGGGGTATCTCTGTGCTTAATAAAAATTGCCAGCACCCACACAGTGATCAGGGAAAAAGACAGTGCAGCTAAAGTTAAACAGATCCCTAGGGGTTCATCAGAAGATAGAAAGATGATTCTCTTGGGAATACATTGATCTTTGTCCTTACTTGGGTACTGATTTTCTGGGCAATTTATACAGTCCTCCATATCTGTTAAAAAAAAAAAATGTTTAGTGCTCAGGTCTCCATAAATCAGCTGTGATTCGACAGCATTTTAACACAGAGATTATGTACATGCCACACAATTGCTGTGCTCAAAGCATTATTAATCATTCATATTTAAACATTTGCATATGCCACACAGCAAGTTATGGAAAAGGAAACATTTTTTTCTCCTTAAATGAATAAAAAAAGACACAGGCAGGTTGCACTCGTATGCTTGTGGAATTTGTTGGTTACAACTGTCATTCTAAGATGGGGATTTGAGAAACATGGATCAGCAAGAAGAATGTCAAATATATAGTGATTACCTCAGAGCTCTACCTCAGAGCTCACCTTGTGGATTTTGGATGGTCATCTTCCATTCTCCCTATCCCATAGCAAGTCTTGTTTTACTGTGGGTTGTAATCTAATCAGAATTCTGTCCTTGCCTTTCTCTTCTTTTGACCTCATCCCACCTAATTCCTCTGCTGGCCTGGAGCAAGGGGAAGCTGAGATATCTCTACCTCTTCCCTCTCTCTTTATTCCTCAGGCTGCTTTGGAAGGGACTCTGGAAGTTTTTCAGACACCAACCCTTGGTTTTGCACTTGCTTTACTGGTGGTGTTCCCACTGGTTTCTTTTTATGCCCCCCCCTCACCATTTGGGGAAATTTATACTCACATTGAAAACTGCACTCCATCTAAACAGCAATTTTTTGTGGTCATTCTTATGCAGCTGACCCTAGAACAGCCTTCAATTATAGTTTCAGTGGTGTTGACCATTAGTCTTGCTTCTGCTGGTTCTGTGCTTTTCATATTACAGTGAATCTGACTTCTCAAAGGGAGAAGTAAATACAGGGGAGATCTCAAGTCCCTCATCTGCCTTTCTACTAGCCCAGGGATCCTACATTTTCTCAAAAATTAAGTTTCAGGTATTTCACTGTCATCCAGCCCATTGCTGACTCAAAACTCATCAGCATTAACAGCTTCCTTGAAACTAGGTGGAAAAGAAGGTCTAGTTGGACATCACCCACTTATTGGTCACACAGCAGCCCAGACCTCTTGATGACCCCTTCCAGTGGTTTCATGTAGATATGCAGGAGAATATGGAATCATCCTGCAGAACCCCAAAGGACAACAGTCATGGGGTACAGCAGTAATTCCCCAAGTGCCACCTTCTGGGACTGGCCTCTCAGAAAAGTCTCAAAACCACCATAAGACAGTGGTCCTCAGTCCCAGTGCTGAGAGGCAGCCCGATAGGAAACCATGGTCGATGGAATCAAAAGCTGCTGAGAGATCCAGTTGTTGTTGTTGTGGATTGAGTCCTCCAGTAGGTATTTTGCTCCTCCTGGGCTAGGTGCTTCTTCTAATACAAGACCAGTGCAATTTGATGAGCTGAAAACCACCTGACTATAGGGGAATACAGGGGAACATCTGGGAACGTACAGAGCAATGCCTATGCTGATGTAACTCATCTGGAGTTGATGAAATTTCTTTCCATCCTTTTTTATTGCTAGCTAAAGCGTGAGGTTGCGAAGAGTCGGACTCGACTGTGTGACTGAACAACAACAAAAGTGTGATTCACACTTGCATGGACTGCACTTGACTTCTCATTGCTTATGAACCTTAGGTCTCTTTAGCTTGGAGAAACGACGACTGAGGGGTGACATGATTGAGGTTTATAAGATTATGCATGGGAAAGAGCAGGTAGAAAAAGAGGTACTTTTCTCCCTTTCTCACAATACAAGAACTTGTGGGCACTCCATGAAATTGCTGAGCGGTCAGGTTAGAACGGATAAAAGGAAGTACTTCTTCACCCAAAGAGTGATTAACACTTGGAATTCACTGCCACAGGAAGTGGTGGCGGCTACAAGCATGGACGGCTTCAAAAGGGAATTAGATAAGCATATGGAGCAGAGGTCCATCAGCGGCTATTAGCCACAAGGTATAGATAGGGACTCTGGGGCAAGTGATGCTCTGTCAACTTGGTGCTTGGGGGGGGGGTCAACAGTGTGAGGGCTTCTAATGTCCTGGCCCCACTGGTGGACCTCCTGATGGCACTGGTATTTCTGGCCACTGTGTGATACAGAGTGTTGGACTGGATGGGCCTTTGGCCTGATCCAACATTGGCATCTCTTATGTTATGTTCTTAACCTCCAAATGAATGGATGAACTCACCACTCTGAAAATCATGGAATTTCCTAGATTTTTGACTGTTGAGAAATTTGCCAAATCTTAGGTTTGGGTGGCAATGTCCATCAGTGATAATTTAACAATTAAAATTATCATATGGCCTTGATTGTGGTATAGTCAGGAATCAGGATATCCTAAGATTGACTGGCTGCCTTAAGGACTAGCTCTTTTTATTGTTATGCACGAGTAGGTGGTAAGCTAGACTTTTGGGGGACTGAGAGAGCTCTGAGAGCTGTGACTGACCCAAGGTTACCCAGCAGGCTTCATGTGGAGGAGTACAGAATCGAACCTGGTTCTCCAAATTAAGTCCACCACTCTTAACTGCTACACCCCACTGGCTCTCACAATGTCCATTGATGTTTGCACATTTGTACATTTTCATCAGATAGCAAATATGCATTAGTGTCATACGCTGGGATAAATAGGGTACATTACATCATCTACCTTTCTGGTTTGAAATCTTTCCATCAGGGCAAGGAACACAATCATAACAGCAAAATTTCTCCCCTTCTTTCTTTTGCTTCTGAGAACCAGGAAGGCAGTATTCATTGCACAGTGAAATAGGTACCACCTATCCAAAATCATGATAGGACTTTAGGACAGGAGACATTAGACCTTTTTCTTTAACTGATTATGGGGATGGAATAAGCAAAATCAGCATAAGTAAGAATTTTTCATTCAATTTCCCATTGATTTCTCTTTATAGGTTTTTGTTATACTTCTGTATACCTGTTTGTAACTTCAGTCCTTGCAGGTGTGCTGTTTATTTTTTTTAATGCGACACATCACTGGGTGCTCTAGCAGGAGGGTAGAAAGATCTGGAAGATGATTCCTGGCTCTGCACATCTGCACAATGTCATTCTGAGATCATGTAGAACCTCATTAACATTTGCACATAGACATATGAATCAGACCATTGGCTGATCAAGGTCAGTATTGTCTAGCAGTGGTGGTCTCCAAGATCTTAGGCAGAACTCTTCTCCACCTCCTGCTGTCTGGCAATTTTAACTGAAGATGCCAGGGACTGAACTTGGGATCCTCTGTAGTCAAAGTAGAATCTCTTCCACTGAACCACAACCCCTCCCCAACAACCTCCCTACCTCCTGACTTTGAATTTCCTAACCCTGGAAGCAGGTGTTATATCTGGAGTCTGATTTCTGAAAATGAGATTGACTACTCTGCTCATTGGCTTGTTCCATAGAATAAATTAAGGTATTTACATATCTAGGCACTCACTGGAGAAGACCCTGATGCTGGGAAAGATTGAAGGTCAAAGAAGGGGACGGCAAAGGATGAGATGGTTAGACAGTGTTATCGGCGGGTGCAACGAACCGGATATTAAGCAGACTCCAGAGCACGACGGAAGACAGGAGGGCCTGGTGTGATGTGGTCCATGGGGTCACGAAGAGTTGGACTCGACTGTGCGACTGAACAACAACAACATATCTAGGCATGTAAATGAAGCTTTCCCTAATGGACCCCCTCATGGCTTATGGAGGGGAAGTAGAAGAGAAAGCAAGTGCACAACAGAAACTCTGGGTCTTGTTCTAGAACCACTGAACATCTGACTCATACGCTCAAGCTAACAGCTAAGGGACCATTTTGTGCTTGCCTTCGGCTATCACCAAAAGACTTTCACCTCCAGCCATGCAAGAAGTTGCAAACAGGGAAGGAAACAGAAGCTCAGTGTGAATGTTTTACCACTGGCATGGATATTCTGAAATATATTTGATTCCCCCCCCCCATCATCCTAAGAAATTTTAGTAAATATATGAAAATATTGAACAAAGTGTATATAAAGCACAGACATTAAAAACGTTATTGCTACCTGGCCTCTGTTGAATGAAGAAGAAGAGGAGGAGGAGGAGGAGGAGATGATTGGATTTATACCTTACACTTTACTACCCAAAGGAGTCTCAGAGCAGCTTACCAACTCCTTTCCCTTACCCTCCCCACAACAGACACCCTGTGAGGTTGGTAGGGCTGAGAGAGCTCAGACAGAAATGGCTCTTTTTCAAGAACAGCTGTGCCAGAACTATCGCTTGCCCAAGGTCATCCAGCAGGTGCCAGTGGAGGAGTGGGGAATCAAACCTGGTTCTCCCAGATTAGAGTCCGTGCAGATTAGAGTCCGTGCATAACATTATTAAACCATCCATTGTAAGAGTCCTGCTATGCAGTAAAGAAAATCCCCCAACCTTAGTGCAACCGACCCAGTAACACAGATGCCTCTGTCACCATCCCAGAATACACACCTGGTTAAAACGGCTTGGCCACACAATTCTGTCTTCATCAATGATCAATTCCTTTCCTTCAAAAGCATCAGGATCCACCTTCCCAACTCTCACTTTATCATAAGACTTGTTTGGGAACATGACCAAGTTCATGACATCGAATCCTCCTTCCCTTTCCTTATTATCATTAAAAAGCACTGTTTCACCTGCTGAGTTGTTAAATGAGACATGTTGAAGAAACTGGTGAAGCTAGGCAGGAAAAAGAAAGAAAAAAATACATCACGTTGGAAGTTTATGAAAAGATTTACAAACAAATTTCTTTGCCGATAACATTTTATTTAGACACAGCCTGGCAAAGCCATTTTTTTTCTGTTGCAGAAAAAAGGTACCACAGAATTGATATTTTAAAAAATGCTATGCATTTGGAATATAAGAAAGTAAGAGCCTTGCTGGATCAGACCAATTGTCCATCTCGTGCAGCATCCTGTCTCACACAGTGGTCAACCAGTTATTCTAGAGGGGCATAATCATGTCATAGAGGCCAAGGCATTCTGCCATCTTCCACAATTTTTTTCTAATGCCCTATTCAAGCCATGTATGCCTGTGGCCATCACTACATCCTTTGGAAGTGAATTTCTCTGTAATTGCTCATGGAATATTTACTTGTAGCTGTCCTGAAACAATTACTGATCAAAGTGGATCTCTACATAGAATGCTTTCACAGCTGAGCTGAAACAGATGTGATGAAGAAACATCGTATCTCACAACAGAACCTCACCCACACTGACAGAAACCCAATAAAGAGCCTCAAAAGCAATCTGGACATCTGCGCTAGCAATCTGCGGTGGCGCAAGCGGTAAGTGAGGCCTGCATTAACATCTGGCTGAACAGGTCCGGCTGTTCGAGCCCCACCA
>NW_015167129.1:358601-374872 GCF_001447785.1 Gekko japonicus | reverse complement strand
TCTAGGTCAGGACTTTTGTTGAGAGACCATTTTAATATCTAACTAGATACATTTCCCTCACTTCTGGCATCTGAGGGACAAAGGATCTGGGGTACAAACAACAGAGGTCACAGTTTGGGGTGGAGGCTGCCACAATTGCCTTAACATGAACCAGTGCACATGGTTGCCACTAATTTTGGCTTGTCACCTTAATCTTGGAAGACATTATAGTGGAACTGTGGTTTAGCTGCCAAATAAAGCCCTGCCCTGGGAAGTTTGTGTAGCAAGACCTACATGTGAGGTGGAGTAGTATACTACTTCCTTAGTTATGATTTCTGTTACTCAGTGCATATGTTACCAAATGTTTCTCTTCTTTATAGGTTTTTGCTGAGCCCTTCATCAGCCTTTTTGCTTTGGAGAACTGTGAAGGCAGAGAGCTTCATTTGCAAGAAGCTGTCAGTTCTGTTCTGAATAAGGATCTTCACTTTCTTACCCAATCCATGTGGGTGAGAAGTGGACAGTAAGTATAATGCGTTCTACTTCATTCTACAAATTCTACACTGAGAACAGAATTCCTGTATTATCCACAGAATGCGGTGGACTTTTGGTGCGTATTTTTCACTTAAGATAAAATCTCACCAAGTAAACCTGAATGATCAGAGAGTGGATGTTATGTATGAACTGTGAAAAATTCTAGTGCCTGCAACTAGTAGCTCTAGGGCATGCTTCCCAAACACTGTCAGTATTCCTCATTTCTAAAGGATTTAGACTTGCTGGGTATTCCTTCTTTCTAAGGAATTCAGACTTGCTGAGTTGAGGAAAGAAGCAACAATCCAGTAACGATCTGTACACTTTTCCATTTTCCATAGATGTCGTCCCAATGGTTTGCATACATAGTATGTGTTTCCCTTACCAGCTTTACCAGGTAACCTCTGTATTTACTTCGAGGTACTTGGAGCTGGGTAAGAAGTTAACTGCAGCATGTCTTCAAGGTCAAATTGGATTTTACACTTGTGATCCATGATGAGGATTTTCTGTTTGGTGGGGGGGGTGTTTTAGTAGAGGAGTGCTGGCAAAGGGGGGTGTTTCTTACCCACTTTACCAAACCCCACTTCTCCAACAAAATGCTCTCTATCCTCTTCTTTCCTTGTCCTACAGTGGTTGCTTTAAAAGGGGGGGGGGGATTTCCTACATTATATTTCCCACATTATATTTCATTTACCATGGAAATAGTTGAGAACATATCCAGGAAGGTGTGCCAAAAGAAAAGTACATTTTTTTCAGAAAGTCTGGGGTACTTTAGATGAGTACCTGTCACTTTAAATAAATCTCTTTTTTTAGTGTGTGCAAGCGCACACACACAATTGCCTGCCTGGGTGTCATGGTGACTTCTGGCAACCCCTAGTGGGGCTAGGATGTTTCAGAGAGGTGGCTTGATATTGCCTGCCTCTGTGTCCCCGCCCCGGTATTCTTTGGAGGTCTCCCTTCCAAGTACTTGCCTTGGTCAGCCTGCTTAGCTTCCGAGATCTGACGGGATCAGGCTTGTCTGGGCTGTACAGGTCAGGGCACTTCAAATAAATCTTTATAATAAAGTGGCAATGTACTAAGTGCTTAAGATAATGATGCCGTAGTCTTTAATTGCTAGCAAAAATATGGGCAAAAGTAAGCTGTAAATGCCTCATTAAAACCATTTCCAAAAATACGGTCATCTGAAAACCCAGGTTAGCAGTCACTCTCGCCCTTTGTAATTTCATACAAGGCAGAGTATGGAAAATATATATGAATATAGTTTTGATTTCAAAAAGTCATTTCTCCGGTAGTCTGGGGTTGGGGCAGTTTTAACTTGTGGGAAGAAGCTCCTCCTTAGAGGACAGGCAGGGCCACTGATTTTTACAATTCCTGAGGGGAGGGGCTTCTCTTCCGAGCCTTAGTCTTGGCCCTGCCTGAAGGGCAATTAGGTGGTTGCTGACTGCGCTCTCGTATGTGTGCCGCAAATCCATTTTCCCCCTTTTGTATTTGTGTTATTCTTTTTCTTGTGTGTGTGTGTGTCCCCCCAATCTTTGGGACGGTGGTTTTTCAGACGGACCCTAGGGAGACTGCTGCCATCGACTGGGTGAGGAATCTCCCTTGGGGAGACCTCACCATCACCTTTGGTCCATCCTGGGGAGTAGAGGAGGCACAAGGAAAAGCAACAGTACCTTCAGGGGGATTCGTGGGAGGATCACCTTGGCAAGACCCCCCCCCCTTTCCGGGAAGGAAAGGCAAGCCATGGGGACTCCAGCCTTCAGGCCAGGAACCTCCCCAGTTGCTTCATCATCCCATAAAGTATTGGTGGCTGCTACAGCAGGAGCTTCCACAGCTTCCCTCTGTAGCCTACTGGCACCTCAACAAGCCAACTCCTAGATGCAGTGACTCAACACCAGTCCTGACCTTCCATTGGTTTCCAAAAGCCACTGCTAAGGTGGGTCAGCTGGCTGGCTCTGGGAACATTAGGAGGGCAACAGTCTGGTCCCCCCCCCCAGTTAAAAAAAGTGAGAAAGGCCTCCAGAACTGCACACAATACTCCGGGTGCGACGTGACCAATGCAGTGTACAATGGGACCATGACATCTTGCGATTTGGATGTTATCAGGAGGTAGTTAACACTGAGGGGGAAGGACCAAGACCAATCATCCCATCATCTCATACTTTTACTTCTTGGTGTCTTGTGGCAGCAGAGCACTTTAAACTTCCAGTAGTGGATGCTCCAGTCGCCAGCTTGTGTTTGAACTCAGTCATTCTAGCAGAGTCGGATGGCTTTCTTAGGGGCCCTTGCAACAGAAGGATAGGTCAGTCCTTATGCAAGAATTTTGAGGCTTCTTCAGCCACCCTGAGGGCCTCCACTGCAAGCTCCCTTTTTTCCAGGGCCATCTGTTCCTGGGCGTCAGATCTCTCAGCAGCAGGTAATGATATCCCCAAAAGGCTTAAAGATAAGCTAACGAAGATCACCCTAGCAGCAGCCTTCTCTGTAGGTGCATCACTGGATGCAATCCAATTGCCAGTCAGGGCCATGGCATCCTATGTCACAGCTAGATGCAACACCTGGCTCCACAACTGAGAAGTAGACCCTTCCTCTCAAGCTCAAGTAGCCAGCGTTCCTTTCAGAGGCATTCACTCCTTCAGGGATAGGATAGATAGGTATCAGGTAGAGGATAAATATAAGAAAAAGACTCTACCCTTGTGCAAGAAGGAAGGCATGCCCAAGGAACACTTCCATTCCTTTTGTTGAATGCAAGCACAATTCCAGTTATCGACCTCTCAAATCTACTAAGGGACGATGGCAGTCCAATCAGTCTGGAGCTTCCAACTCCTCTTTCCACAGATCAGCCAGCCAGGTCATGCAAGGAGCCAAAAAGAGTTCCTCCGTGTGACAGCTACAGCCAGTCAGTCCCACCAATCATCGGAGGATAGCTTCAGTTTTTTGCAAATCTTTGGAAGTCATCTGTAGGTGACTGGTGGGTATTGGGCACAGTCTCAAATGATTACTCCCTGGAACTGCGTAACCTTCCTCCCATCAGGTTTATTCAAGTCCCAAGGAACCATTGCCGGAAGAAACATCTCCTCCTTCTCCAGGCTGTTCAACATCTATTGGACACTGGAGCAATAGAGGTGGTCCTGACCAAAAGACATCTGGAGTCTATTCAATTTTCTTCATAGTTCCAAAGAATGGGGATATGAGAGCCATTCTGGACTTAAAGTGGTTGAACCTCAGGATCAAGAAAAGAAAGTTTCAAATGGAAACTCTCAAGTTCACAGTTTCCTCAATGCAAAGGGAAGACTTCCTGGCACTGATTTGACAGAGGCTTATTTTCATATTCTGATCAGGGAAGCTCATTGCACCTACAGTGGGGATCACTTTCAATACCGGGCCCTTCCCTTCGGTCTCAAGACAGCCCTGGGAATATTCACCAAGGTGCTAGTCTTGCTAACTGCACACCTTAGAACCCAGGGCATCTCCATTTTCCCATACCTGAACAACACTCTCATCAGGTCCCCTTCATACCAACAAGAAATGGAAGATGGGGAAAGGGCTGTCCCCTGACTGCCAGACCACAGCTTCATTATCAACAGGGAGAAGAGCTATTTGTCCCCAGCCCAGTTCTCCAACTGGAGGTCATCATAGACACAGTTCAGGACCGGGTGTTCCTGTTCCAGGAAAGATGGAAGATCCTTTCTTTATTAAGGAAGATTACTTAGCAGTTCTACATGGAGGTCATGGTCCTGGCAAGGCTTTGGGGATGTTGGTGTCTTGTTAGGATGTGGTTCCATGGATGAGGTTTCATACTTGCCCTCTCCAGAAGCTTCTCCTTCCATTCCAGGATATAATACCCTACAGACAGCTCAAGAACATAAGAGAAGCCAATGTTGGATCAGGCCAATGGCCCATCCAGTCCAGCACTCTGTCACACAGTGGCCAAAATTACCAGGTGCCATCAGGAGGTCCACCAGTGGGGCCAGGACACTAGAAGCTCTCCCACTGTTGACCCCCCAAAAAACATCAAGAATACAGTGCATCACTTACCTCAGAGTTCCTATCTATACCTTGTGGCTGATAGCCACTGATGGATCTCTGCTCTATATGCTTATCTAATTCCCTCTTGAAGTCATGCATGCTTGTAGCTGCCGCCACCACCTCCCATGGCAGTGAATCCCATGTGTTAATCACTGTTTGGGTTAAGAAGTACTTCATTTTATCTGTTCTAACCCAACTGCTCAGCAATTTCATTGAGTGCCCATGAGTTCTTGTATTGAGAGAAAAGGGAGAAAAGTACTTTTTTCTACCTGCTCTATCCCATGCATAATCTTATAAACCTCGATCATGTCACCCTTCAGCTGTTGTTTCTCCAAGCTAAAGAGCCCCAAGCGCTTTAATCTTTCTTCATAGGGAAAGTGTTCCAACCCTTTTATCATTGCCCTTTTCTGCACTTTTTCCAATGCTACAATATCCTTTTTGAGGTGTGGTGACCAGAACTGTACACAGTATTCCAAATGAGGTCGCACCATTGATTTATACAGGGGTTATCAAGCTTCCAAAAGGTCTGCTCCAGGAGCTCCAATGGTGACTGTTTCTGTCCAAACTTCTGGAAGGGACCACACACAGAGAACTAAACAGGTTGCTGATGACTTTGGATGCCAGCCTGAGGGGGTGGGGATCTCACTCCCACGGGAATGTGGCAAAAAGAACCTGATCTTGTGAAGAAGCCAATCAGAGCATAATTTTTCTGCAACTCAAGCTCACACCTTTGCAGGTATCTCATATTAATAAAGCCACTCATTTGTTATGTTGGAAGAACTGTGAGTGAGTGGGAAATTACATCCACTGTTAGTGGAGCTGCAAAGTTATTACCGAATTTTAGAGAAAGATTGTAACCCAAATTTTAAAAGAAATTACAGGTACTCAGTTGCTCTTTAAACCTGAAGTACTACTGCTAAATTATGGGACTGTTGCCTCTTTAAATAAATCAACAAAAAAATGATATTGACCATATTAGTAGCTGCCAGAATGGTTATAGCCAGTAAAGGGAAAGACAAATCAAAACCTACCCTAAATTCATGGTACAACAAGATTGTTGACTATTTTGTGATGAGGAAATTAACAGATAACCTTACACAGTCAGAACATAGTACCTACCAATCTCATTTTGTGGACGAATGATTTCCATTTGTTTCATATTTGCAAATAATGTTACTATAGCACGACCATATCACTCATAGTTCCACTTTAAGAGAATCCACCTGATGTTTGAATAAGTCATAGGCAACAAAATATTTATCTGTACTTTATACAGTACAAACTCTCACTACTTGTTAATGTTTCTGTTCAATAACTTCCCTTTGTAAATGTTATAATGTAATTATACTTAATTTTAATAAAGATTACATTAAAAAATTCTGGACCTCAGAACAATCAGGTGGGTTCTCTTAGACTTTCAGGATCTCCTAGTCAGGAAGGATGTCTTTGTCCACATGGACAATACAACTGCCAAATCTTATATCTACCAGACGGGGGGCATGAAATTCAGCTCCCTGCATGCAGAGGCAACACAGATTTTACAATGGGTGGAGACCCATCTGTGGTCTCTGAACGATGTCCACGTGGCAGGGACATCCAACACCTTGGCGGACTAGCTCAGCAGGAGATCCCTGGATCAGTCAGAATGGACGCTGAACAGGGAAACCTTCCAGATCTGTCTCAGATTTGGCAAAGTAAAGGTAGACCTCTTTGTCTCAAAACACGTCGATCAGGTACTAAGGCTCATCTCAAAAACGAGTTGTCCTCAGGCCATAGGAATAGACACTATAAGCTGTGCATGGCCAGACCAGCGGCTTTATGCCTTCCCACCCACTCAGCTAATTCAAAGATTGATTCAGAGGATCATAGCTCTAAGAGCTCTAAGTTCTGGTAGCCCCATTCTGGCCATGAAGGACATGGTTCAAAGACCTCCTGTGACTATCCTCCAAGGAACTGTGGTGCCTCTCAATCAGGAAGGACCTTCTGTGTCAAGGGCTTGTCCTCCATCCTCAGCCTGACAGCCTGGAGGTTGAGCAATTACAATTCAAATAAATAGGTTATTCAGATAAGCTTACAGACACCCTAAACAGCCTCTAGAAAGGGTTCAGCCAACCGGGTATATACAATTCTTGGCAGGTTTTTCAGCCCTGGTGCTCAAAGGAAGAGTAAGACCTATGCTTAGCTAAGTAGCTGATCTTCTTTCCTTCATTCACGTGGCTTTGGGTAAGGGTTTGAGCACCAGCACTCTGAAGAGACAGTTGGCCACCAAGAAGGGGCAGGGTTTCGTAGGGGAGCAACTCTGCTGAATCCATCTCAGGCTCACTGGTTCCCCTCCTGGAACCTTAATATAGTGCTTAAAGCCCTCTTTCAGGCTCCATTTGGGCCTATGGCTACGTGTCAACTCAGGGAGCTCACTTTCAAGACCATCTTCCTGGTGGGTATCACCTCTGCAAATAGGATCTCAGAGCTTCGGGCCCTTTCCATGGAGTTGTACATTTTTCACAATGACAGTTGGAGAAACTGATCTTTCCTTCATTCTGCCCTAATCCTAAACATCCTCAGGAAAGGGAATGGCACCTAAACATCCTCAGGAATGGCACTGTTTAGAAGAAGAAGAAGAGATTGGATTTATACCCCGCCCTTCACTACCCAAAGGCGTCTCAGAGTGGCTTACAAACTCCTTTCCCTTCCTCTCCCCACAACAGACACCCTGTGAGGTAGGGGGGGCTGAGAGAGCTCTTGACAGAAACTGCTCTTTTTCAAGAACAGCTCTTGTCAGAACTACGGCTTGCCCAAGGTCATCCAGCCAGGTGCAAGTGGAGGAGTGGGGAATCAAACCCGGTTCTCCCAGATTAGAGTCCGCGCACTTAACCACTACACCAAAAAGAGAGAACTGAGCTTCTATCTAGACAGAACCAAGGGGTTTCACAAATCAGAAAACACGTTTGTGTCCTTCAATAAAGACTCCTTGGAACATAGGGTTTCAACCCCCAACATTATTAGTTGGGTCACAGGTTGTCTTCTTCTGGCAGAGGGGTCTGGATCCCCCCTTCAGGTGTAACAGCTCATTTGCTCAGAGGGGCAGTGACCCCGGCAGCCTACAGGTCTTTCACCTTAGAGGTGGTCTGTCGGGCAGCCACTGGGAGGTCAGTCCATTCCTTCACCAAAAACTACCATATTGACAAGGCAGCCTCGGCTGATGCTGCCTTTGGGAGAAGGGTCCTTAAGCATACCTTTTCAGGCTAACGATCCAAAGTTTTACCCTCCCAGGGGCATTCTGCTTTTAAATGACCCACAAATTCAGACTGCTCCACCCTGAACTACCAGAGAATGGAAGGTTTGTTTCACTTACCATTAATTTCCCTTCTCGATGGTCTCCCTCTTACCCAGAGGGAGAGTTCAGTCTCTTAGGGGATGGCTCTTAAACCGGTTCAAGTATGCTGCTTCAGTACTAGGGAATCTCTTCATATTTCTGTAGGCCTCTCTTCTGATTCTTGTAGGTTAACTTTTGGCTAACAGTTATTTTAAAAATTATTTGCCTAGAGAGATCACTGTATCTAATATATAAACTAACTTCTGGGTGATATGAAGTGGACTGGAACAAAACTAGAGTGATGCTGGTGGAAGACTTGGGGTGAATCATACAGAGCTTGTCATAGAGCCTGTTACAGGCCTATAAGGTAGTGATGATAGTAGTGAAGAAGAATTTCTTCTCTGCTACCATTGTGTCAGCAAAATCTTGGCCAGCTCAGTTGTTTAAAGTGGTTTGTGGCTTGATAACACCTGTCCATCCTTGTTAGTGACGAGATTCTGGCCCATGTGATGTTTTTGCAAGGTTTTTTGCAGACAAAATCTCTTTCAACCATTCTGACTTGGTAGCCAGATTGAGTGCATATCTAATACCTGAGGTGTCAAAAGCACCTGCTCGTCCTTTTCTTGTGGTTAGTTTCATATTGATCCTGCCTATGGATGCTGGCAGCGTCCTTGAGAACGTGAGGGCCACGTCTACTTTGGATCCATGCCCTTGCTGGGAAAAGGTTTTGGAGCCGTTATGAAAAGCATCAGTTCCTCCTTGACTGAGAGGGCTCTCCCTAAGCCTTTGAAGGAAAGTTATTGCACCTCTGCTCAAAAAACCTTCATTGATTGGGTTTGAGGTGGCCAATTACAGGCCAGTCTCCAATGTACCTTTTCTAGTTAAGTTTATAGAGGTGGTAGAGCAATTCCAGGGCTTCCTGGATGACACATTGGCCTTTGACCCATGTCGGTCTAGTTTCAGGCCTGAGTCTGGTACCAAGTCAGCTTTAGTTGCACTGGTGCATTATCTTTGATTAAAACTGCCCCCTGTGGGGTCAGTATTCCCTGTTGATACTGCTAGACCTCTAAGCAGCCTTTGACACAGTTGACCAGTCCATTCTTATCCACCAGTTTGAATATGGAGTTGGTATTAAGGGCATAGCCCTTCACTGGTTTCACTCTTTTCCATCTGCCTGGGCACACAGACTCCACTGCAGGTGCAGAATCAACTGGGTGGAATTTATCTTGTTGTATATCACAGGGTTCTAGTCTTTCACCCATGCTCTTTAATATACACATGTGATTGTCTGGGGCTTGGGTACCATCAATCTGCAGATGATACCCAGCTCTGTATTTCATTATCCAAGTCTCTAGATGTGTCCATCTTGGTTCTGAGCCAGTGCTTTGAGACTATGGTCAGGTGGCTAAGGCAGAACAAACTGAAGCTGAATCCAGACAAGACAGAGATAATGTGGGTTGGAAAGGCTGAATTCTAGAGGGACTGAATCCACTTGTCCTAGATGGAATTACGTTGGCTTTTTCAGGTCAGGTTAAGAACATGGGGGTGTTCATGAACCCTTTTAAGGTGGAGAGGAAGGAGACATTTGGGGAGTGTTATTTTAGTTTTGCTTTTAAACAGAAAATGTTTTTAGCTGTTATTGTAAACTGCCTGAGCCACAAGGAAAAGTGCAATATAAATGCTTTACTAAATCATAAATAACATACACTCTCTTGGAGTCTGCACATATGTGAAACAAGTGGGGAACTCAGATGGACTTGTGGGAGGGGGCTTTGATTTCCCCAGTATCCCCTCCCCAACACCATTCCCTCTTTTTCTCCTCCTCACCCACCAAATTTCTTGTCTACCACCAAATTACCTCTGTATTGATGTACTAGTCTTGCAGTACTGCCTCGCGAAATGAGAGAAGTGAAGATTAATACAGCTGCTAACTATCATGTTCCTGTACACCAATCGTGGTCATCAGGGTGGCCAGCCTGGCATCCACCTTTTCCATCGTGTCTCCGGCTCTGTGGAATGGGGTCCCTGAAGAGGCGAGGGCGCCTCCTTGGACTGCAAGGCCTACCTGCCTGCCAGGGGTTTCGAGGGAGCCTGAATTGGCAAGCATCTTTTAAGGTGGAGAGGAGGGAGACATTTGGGGAGTGTTATTTTAGTTAATTACGTTGGCTTTTTCAGGTCAGGTTAAGAACATGGGGGTGTTCATGAACCCTTTTAAGGTGGAGAGGAAGGAGACATTTGGGGAGTGTTATTTTAGTTGGACCCTGCCATGCTGCTTGAAAAACAGGTTGGCCTGGTGTCCAGGAGTCCCTTCTATCAGCTGCATCTGATTCACCAGGTTTGAATATGGAGTTGGTATTAAGGGCATAGCCCTTCACTGGTTTCACTCTTTTCCATCTGCCTGGGCACACAGACTCCACTGCAGGTGCAGAATCAACTGGGTGGAATTTATCTTGTTGTATATCACAGGGTTCTAGTCTTTCACCCATGCTCTTTAATATACACATGTGATTGTCTGGGGCTTGGGTACCATCAATCTGCAGATGATACCCAGCTCTGTATTTCATTATCCAAGTCTCTAGATGTGTCCATCTTGGTTCTGAGCCAGTGCTTTGAGACTATGGTCAGGTGGCTAAGGCAGAACAAACTGAAGCTGAATCCAGACAAGACAGAGATAATGTGGGTTGGAAAGGCTGAATTCTAGAGGGACTGAATCCACTTGTCCTAGATGGAATTACGTTGGCTTTTTCAGGTCAGGTTAAGAACATGGGGGTGTTCATGAACCCTTTTAAGGTGGAGAGGAAGGAGACATTTGGGGAGTGTTATTTTAGTTTTGCTTTTAAACAGAAAATGTTTTTAGCTGTTATTGTAAACTGCCTGAGCCACAAGGAAAAGTGCAATATAAATGCTTTACTAAATCATAAATAACATACACTCTCTTGGAGTCTGCACATATGTGAAACAAGTGGGGAACTCAGATGGACTTGTGGGAGGGGGCTTTGATTTCCCCAGTATCCCCTCCCCAACACCATTCCCTCTTTTTCTCCTCCTCACCCACCAAATTTCTTGTCTACCACCAAATTACCTCTGTATTGATGTACTAGTCTTGCAGTACTGCCTCGCGAAATGAGAGAAGTGAAGATTAATACAGCTGCTAACTATCATGTTACAAGCAGGATAGAACAAGCAAAAAATGATGAATAAATTAGAGTCTGTCAAACTGGCAAAACAGGAAGTACATTTTAGGATAAGATTAGAAGAAAACCATGAGAACCTGTGATACAAAAAGCTCAAGCTTTCATCAGATAGGGATTCCAAGTGTAATATTTGTGGTGAAAGAAAGATAAGCCATTACCCCAACAATGCAAGCAGAAAAATAAATACTAACAGTAAGCCATTGGGGAACAGAAAACAACTCAGAGCACTGCAGCAGATAATCGAGGAACATACATAACTTTAACAAAGCAAATACCTTGAAGAATAAAGATGGCTTCACCTGACACCTAAACTCTACAGACTCAGCAGCAAGAAAGTAGCATGGGAGTGGGGGGAGGGAATCTAGAGGCAAAGCTACCCATCTTATATCAGAAAATGAGGTACAGAGATGTAGGCTTTTGAGTGAATCTCAGCTGCCAGGTAGGAAGTCTGTTACCAAGACTTCTGAACATTCAGGGTAGGAAAAGGTCAAATGGCTGCCCAGCGCCCTGTCTGAACGGGGAGATGTTCTTATGTCCTGTGTGAACATGACGACCCTTGGTCTGTAATTTCATTATAATTGGGATTGGCATGGGCTGTTGTGTTTCCGCAAATAGGCTCCTCTGGTAGAAATGTTTGGGGTACATGGAGTTCTGCATAAATGTAGGACTAAATGACTGGAATTTGGTCCCCTCTGTAGTGTGGATGGTTCCAGCTTTAGAGGCCTCCCAGTGGCAGCTAACAAATCTTTTTTGTTGTTAGAGAAGCGCCATCCCAATACCTGTAATTTTTAAGGGGTGCAATTATCTATTTTTAACTATTGTGTATGGATATTATTGTAAACTGCCTTGAGTACTTATTTTTAAAATTGCAAGGAAGGTTATAAATCTTGAAATTTTAGTCCCTTCCCGGAACTCCAGTTTTATAATTATATTAAAGCTTCATTCTAAAGCAGCAATCACTCACATCCTTGGCATGTAAAGTAAGTTTGTCATGAGAAGCAAGGGTATCTTTCAAGTGTGAAAAAGTGTTAACACCTATTTCATATGGCTGTTAACTGCTGAGATACTAAGTTTGTTTTCTGCTTTAAACTAGGTGGATTGCATATGAAGGAAGCAACTTCTTGGGAAAGCAATTTCTTCTTGAACCTGGCAAGATTTTAAACTGGACCCACTTTAGTGCTTGGAAAGCCATTGGCTCCCTTCGTCCTCTGAAGCAGGTATTACAGAAAAGGATTTTTTAAATTGGTCTTTTTCTTTTAGAGGGATAGGCTTTTTAAAGAAAGTCTTGATCCTAAATATCTGGGGTGTTTTGGTTGAAGAAATTTGTAGGCCTATTTCATGAGTCTACATACACATACACGTTCTAACACTTGTGCAAATATTCTGACATTTTTTACGCCCCAGGTAATGGTGAGACACATGCCGCTTGTCTTGGGTGCTACAGAAAAAAGATCAGGGATTTGAGTTTCTACACAAGAACAAGATGATAGTTATTCTTCTCTATTTCAGCCAGCCGTATACCTTAGAATAAAGAACAGATCCCAAGATAAGTATTTGACCGTTGCTGGGAATCTAACAGACGCAAGAGCTTCATCAGTATGTCTTTCCCCACTAAATGGCAAGGATACACAGATCTGGCGCTACAGATGTGGACTCATCAAATCCAAGGTGTTTTGCGAGTTATTGAAATTGCAGTGTTTTAATTCTCTCTGCTTTGTTATATTGTTTCTACTCTCAAGTGTAGAAAGGGCACCCATGAAGAACTGCCCCTTTAGTTTTTCCTGCATCCCTCCTCTTGTGTACATGTCCTACATGAACCTGTGTGTGCTAGGCTTAAATCTCAGTTTAGCTCTGGACTCGGAAGGAACTATTTGTTCTTTTCCCTCTGCAGTCATCCAACCAGCTGTTTCTACCACCACTCCCAAGTTACAGGCCTGTTTTTCCACTGCATTCACGATGTAAATGTTCTCAATTGTATAAATAAGGCTTTTAGATTACAAATGTCTTGGGGCAGAAACTAGGGCATGATTTTAAAACGAGGTAAAGATCACTCCACTTATGCGACATTCGTTGGCTCTTGTAACAGCCTTCAGGGGAGTACAGATTCTTTTTACTTGTGTTATCTTTTCCAGTTTCTGATGTATTAACATTACAATTTGTCTCCTTGGGAGAAAAACCTGTATTCTTTAGAATTGTTGTGATGTTCTCTGATGTTCTCATTTGTATCCATATTTCTCTGGCAGTCTTTATCATGCATTAGTAATAAACAAAGCAAAGTCATTAGCAAGTACTCTGTAATCTCTTGAAAGGTCATTGTAGTCTTTCTCTAAGGCATCCTCCAGTTTGATGGTAAGAGAAGATATGTAAACAGCACAAAAAGCAATTAACTTTTATAGAGCAAAAAATGCCTTCAGCTTACCTGTATTCATGAGATATCCAGAAGCTGAATTATTGGGAAGGCACTTTTCCACTAGCACCTACCTAGAATCAGTGTGAACCCTTTCGCACAAAGAAGGTGGATTTTTAGCCTTTTCTAGACAGTGCCAAACACAGTAATTTTCATATCTGATATGAATAATAAAATTAATGTTCCTTTGCTGCGGCCTGGAGCATACTGGAGAGATTAGAACCTCGGCATTGCTTTGTGCTAAGGCCACATCTGCATAAAGCAGTGGTGATAAATAGGTCTGTGTCTACCTACAGGGCACTGCTGGCCTGTATCACAGAAATGTCTGTGTGTACTTTAACTAGCCAAGTAAAATAACGAAGCAGTAATAAAAGTAGAAACTTGTTCTTCTCATCGATCAGTTGTGGTGATGATGAGAATAATCAGTTAGTGGCTACAGCACACTTTCTGTAGACATCTCCACCAAGATAAAAATAAATGCCGGAGTCTATCATGGCAATGAACGAATTCTATTTTTCCAATATTCTTCTAGGTTAATGATGCTTGCCTTGATGTCATTGGAGGCAAAGATGCACCAGGAGCTAAAGTAGCACTATGGGTGGAGCATGGAAAGGCAAGACAAAAATGGACATTGAACCAGGATGGGACTATCAGCTCATACCTCAGTGAACAGCTTGTTCTTGATATCAAAGGTACTAATCAAAGCCTACACCTATTATTGCTCTTAAATGAGTTGCTTAAATTACTTATAGTTTAGATTAACCTGCAATAAATATGCACACCTGTGTGAGGCAAGTCTGCTTCTAGATTAGGCACCAGAATACAAGCTCGTGACTTACCAATCACATAGACAGTTAGTCTTTTTGCTTTACTTGCAATTACTTGCTTCAGTTGACAGTCTTTTTGCTTTACTTTTTGCTTATTGCTTTACTTGCAATTACTTGCTTCAGTTGCTGCATGTAGTGGTTTAATGCTACACAAAACAATCTTGAGCTTGGGCACTCCCTCCTCATTTATCCTTTTGCACTGCAGCTTCTTCCATCTCTGTTTCTCAGTGAACAGTCGGTTGTCCCACTTACACACTGTCATTTTTGTCATTTGTTTGTCCCTATTGCTTTGCGCCCCCCCCCCCTTTTCCATATGTGTTTTGCTCCCTCTGGGACTACTAGAGACAGCAAAACACATGGGGGGGGCTGAAGCAATAGGGATAAACAAGTGACAAAAATTACAAGGTGGAGGTGGCCCACAAGTCAGAAGTGAACTACAACCAGGATCAAGCCAAGCTTGTTGGTGTAGCACTGAATCACAGTTAGGTGCTACATATGAACCAGTCCATTATGAAATTGAATGGAAGTTTCCTGTGCACGTAACTGTAACCATTCTCTAATAATTCCTTTGTGCAACCTTTCCTTTTGGAAAAGTGCCATGTTTGTATCTGATATGGAAAAGTGGCTCTAATAGTCTGAATTTATTTTGCAGTAGTATTCATAACATGTTCAGCTTGAGGGTGGAAACTGCCAAGGATGTGGCTTGCAAATAAACTTGAATCAGGGAATTGCTTCTGTCAGTATTGGGGTTCCAGAGATTTTTGGTATATGCATATCTGATCTCGGTTTTAAGGGATGCAATTACTAGTGCTTAATAGCAAGGTCCTGCACAATGTAGTCCTGAGATATCCAGGTGTACCTGTAGCTGCACAGCAGCTACCCATTCCCTAAGCACTGTCTAAAAAGGAAAACATCAGAGTAAATTATCCTTTTGTACTTTGCACATCCTTTTTTCTCCTCTGCCTTATATCCCCCCCCCTTACCCCAGTACCCATGAGCCAGCATGGTATAGTGGTTAAGAGCAGTGGACTGTACTCTGGAGAACCTTATTTGATTCCCCACTCCTCCTCCACAGGAAGCTTGCTGGGTGACTTTGGGCCAGTCACTGTTCCCTCAGAACTCTCTCAGCCCCACCTACCTCACAAGGTGTCTGCTGTGGGGAGAGGAAGAGAAGACGTTTGTAAGCCGCTTTGAGAGTCCATAGGGTAGGGAAAAAGTGGCGTATAAACACAAACTGTTCTTCTTCTTCTACAATGGGAACCATGAAATTTCCTTCCTATTCCTAAAATGCATTTTGAGGGATTAGGTACACTGTTACTTAAGAGTTGGTGAAACAGTGGTCAAACATGCAAAATTCAGAAAAAAATATAGGTAGCTGAACACTGAGGAATTTACTGGCAGTGTTTAAAGTGTTACATTTCAAAAATATAAAACATCTACATTGAACAAAAAACTGCTTCTAAAATAGTTCATTAAATACTGAGTACTAAACAGCAGTCTCTCAAATCTTTCATATTTTAGGAGGATATTACTACGACAGGAATCACATTATTGTAAACCAGCTCAATATAAGTGAATATACACAGAGATGGGACTTTGAGATATTATGAGTTGCCCTCATGAGTCGTGACTGTAAAGACATTAAAACATGGACCAATGTGACATGAAGATAACTCTTGGACAAACTACTTGAAGTCACACAACACTGGACCACAGAGAATCTGCCTGACTTCACCATATTTGGCATAGAGTCAACAAAGGTTCTTGGGTGTTTTTTTTAAAAAAACCCTAGGCTATGGAAAGTTAATCCTATATAAGTAGTGTTGTTAGAAAGGACTGGTGGCAGATTTAGCACAGAGTAATGACCAGTAGCAGATGTTACCATGGTGACTCTAAAGCCTCTTATTGCTTATTTATTTTGTGTTCTTGTAACATATTTTTTTTTGTCCGAGTAAGGATAACTTTGTAAAACTTCTGGCTGAGAAGCTTTTCTTACTTCC
>NW_015167129.1:348547-357801 GCF_001447785.1 Gekko japonicus | reverse complement strand
TTAATGACAGAATTTAAAAAGGCCATACTGGCCACTGTGAATGAGATGTGATTGAATCTCAGGACATTGGTTTTCATGCCTGTAAGGGCTACTGAATTAGATCAGAGCTCTAATGCAAAAGGAGTTACCACTTTCCTCCCGTACTGTTTTCCCAATCTAAATCCTTCCCTTTCCCACAGCACCTGCTGTTTGCATCCTTGGAAAAACATGTTTTTTTTTTCACTATCCCCAAGAGAGGAGAGAAGAATATTGGGTATGAGTGCTCTGATCCAATTAAGCAGATTCAGCTCACTTTTCAGCGAAATGAATCTGTCTTGTGATCCTATCACAAATATCCTGTCCAATGTGTGTTTTGTCTGTTATATTCTTGTGATAACTGCAGCTGTCACTGTATTCCTTGATCATCTCAAACTGCTGTCAGTAGCTAATTTAATAGATCGTTTTATAAAAATGAGTGGCAAAGGACCTACGTGCACTGGGCAAAATCCAGCCTGATATAAAAGCACTTTTAGTCCAATTTCAGAAGGGAAATATTACCTCCTAGAGATCACATAATTTTGTAAGAAAAGGAATATCTCGAGAATTCCAGCATTAAGTTCAGACTTGGGTCCCGTCTACCCTTGAGGAACTTTCCCCATCTTTAGTGATTTGATCCATAATAAAGCATTCTGTTACTCAACTTGAATGTTAAGTTGTGGTTTAAAAATGCCAGTTCACAGGGTGATGCTATCTATCACCATAACAGAAAGGTGTGTGCTTGCAGCTGTTCTCTCCACTCCAAATCAGCACACATGAAATCCCTTTTAAAAGGTTCTTGCTCGTTTGCTGTTTAGCAAGAGAAAGCAGCAGTGGCAATTTTTTTAAAGGGGGGGGGGCTTCATGTGTCCATGCTCAGCTGTTGGATTGCAAAAGAGAGCATGTCCAGTTAGCAATTATATACATATAGGTACTGGATATGGTAATTGCCCGAGCTGGAGCAGTTGTCTCCTGTGTTGTAAAAAAATATAGTAGTGGTTTCAGTACATCTTAAATGTAACCTTGTAAATAAATAAGATCAAGATCAATTAGCCAAAAAACACTATTTTTTTCTTTGACTTCTGATCATAAAAACTAGACTGCAATAGGAAAGATGAGAAATCTAAAGCTGCTAGGCTAACACCAGCAGAAACTTGGACAAACTCTATTTTTATATGAAGAAATTGTAATCTTAATATATTCAGAAAACCTACCTAAGAGCTGGCTCTACGCTTCATCTGTAGCCCTAACCAAGCCAACCCCAGACACTTGGAAGCCCAGCCTCCCAGGGCCATGTATCCTCTCCTCCTGCAGTCTGCAGCAAACTGGAACAGGTACAACAGCTCCTGGTTTAGGACGGGGGCACCTCAGGCTTTTGGTTTCTGACCACAGGCTATAGAATTAGCTTCTACCTGTAACAGCAGCATTCACTGTTACATGTGAGCTGTGTGGTTTCCAGTCCCTAGGTGCAGCTTGGTTTACTAGAGCTACATGAAAGTGCGTTGCTGTATAGGTATGTGGAATATGCCCTAATTGCACTTTAGATTGTAAAAAAAAAAATAATGATCACACTTACCTTTTGCATTTATACTGTTCTTTAAATATATTTTCATCTAAGGCACTTTGATATATCAAACACAACAAAACAATTTTTAAAACTTTGTGACCAAGGCACTTAGCAATAGACAGAAAAATCTGTCTGTCAGATATCAAAGACAACAAAACAATTTTTAAAACTTTGTGATTTCAAGGCTATGCAATATCTCGCGAACCTCAACTGGTCTGTCAGTGTTAAGTCTTGGAAGTCTGATCCAGTCCCATGTCCAGGGCTCCTGCATTCAGAGAGCTGTTGTGTGGAGGCCTCTACCCACTCACTCAGTGCAGATTACTTCTGACCTACAGCACCAGTAACAGAAGGAGGATCAAGGGGGGACTGGGCAGTGCAACTGGATCATGCTCTCAGGAGTTTTATGAAAATTTGTGAATGTATATTACATTGTATAGAATGCTGCAGGGAAGATCAGTCTACATTGTTCATTTTTGTACTGTCTCAAAATGCAATAATTTTATAGCAACTAGTAACTGATGTTCCAATCTTTTGCATATTGTCTAAAAAGTGACCTTATGTATGGTGTATATAGAGGATGCATCTCTGTACCACTGGATTAAAACACTTTAAAATACATTCAGTCAGAATTTGTGTTTTATTTGTATAATGATAGCTCTCCCCTGAACAAGCTATGCAGCTGGCCTTTGATTTATACAGTGAATACTGAAATCACTACAGTCCTCCACCCACTTAGTCATACAGTGCTAATAATGTGAGCTACTTATGCAGAAAAAACACTGTGTTGTCCTGTTTTTAAAAAGCCCTATCATAGAAAAGACAGTACATTGGTTAGAAGCGTCTAAAGTTGTCTTCCCTAAGATACTAAGTTAATTTGCCTTCCTGAATTCCAAAGTGAAAGCATCATGAAGACTGTCACAATCTTTCTGAACACACAGTGTTGCTGTAGGTCGTGGGTGGGCAGAAGGTCACTTGGAAGTGACCAGTCACTCCCCATGCAGTTAAAAGTAGCTCTCTACTCCTCCAGTGCTGCTGTAATTACTTACGATCCTTCCTTTTAAAGATGCAGCAGCAGTTTGTCTCATCTTTTGCTCTTGAGCACATAACACCCTTGCTCTGGATGGGAAAGGTGCGCACTCTGCTGATTCTTCCCCCTGCTTCAAAGGTACAAGCAGAGGAAAGTTTTCCCCACTTGAGCACTGTAGGCCTGCTCTTAATTTTGTACAAGCTGCCATGTTGTGACTGGGACCTTCCAGGGCTCCTTCCAATTGAAGTTTTGTTAGTTTAAGGTAGTGTGTGGGGGAGGGAGAGATCTCCCTTATCACCTTTCCACTTTATATAGCAATTTTAAAAATCTGTAGTGATGGGTCATGTATGGTCCTTCCTGCTCCAGATAGTTAAACAGCTGCATCTGTGCACTTGTTCATGTCTCTTACAATGTATTATTATTCTGTGTCCAATTAACAAAGAGCTGCTGTTCAAACTCTAATGGCAATGCAAATAGGTGGCAGATACCTGCTGAGAAGACTATATAGCACAGGGATGTCAAACCTACCGCCCGCCCAGGGCTATAATCCGGCCCTCAGCTCTCTTCTCCCCCCCTCCCCCACTTGTCCTCACCCTTCCAAGCTCAGGGTTGATGAATTTCCCAGCTTACTTGGCTTTGTCTTCACCTGCTTCTCTGGCCAGAAGCTCCTCTGGGTTCCACTGAAATACATTGCAGCACAAAAAAAGTTGCAAAGAAAATGTGGAATGGATTTTCCATTAAGGTCTCTGGGACCAGATAGACTACTCTGGGACTGTTTCTAACAACAGAAACAGTGCTCTGGAAGTGGAATGACGGTCCCTAGCAATAGGATGTGTGTTCCGGGACGGGAATGATAGGGTGCAGAGTGGAATGACAGCCCCTGGAAGCAGCAGCAGCATTCTCTGGGAATGGAATTCCACTCTAGGGACTTAATGGAAAATCCATTCTGCATTTTCTTTGCACTATAATGTATTTCAATGAAGCCCATGAAAGTTAATTAGCATTCTTGGGTCCCATTATATCCAATGGACCTTCAAGCCTCTCCCATTGTTTCCACTGGGCTATCCTGTCATTCCTTTTAATGCATCCCACAAAATTATTGTTTCAAACCACCCTGTAAAAAAACCTGAGACCCTGGAGAGCCACTGCCACTCTGAGTAGACCGGGGGGGGGGCGGGGGGGGGGGGGGGGCTTGCAATGCCCAACCATTTCATGTTTTCCAAGGCTCAGAGCATTTTATATTTTTTTGTTTCTGCTGTGATCCTTTCCCCACCTCTCCATTTTAGGCAGGCATCTTTTAAGGACAGGAAGGGGTGGAGGTTTGAGACCAACCACAGTTAAAATATAGAGTTCTACAAACTTAAAGAATTCCAGTTTTGCAGAGAAATTAGTTAACACTCCCCCCCCCTCCTAATGTGGGGCTCCAATGCAGAACAAATGCTGAAGAGGACAACCAAAATTATTATCTCAAACCACCCTGTAAAAAAAAACCTGAGACCTTGGAGAGCCACTGCCACTCTGAGTAGACTGGGGTGTGTGGGTGGGGAGAGCTTGCAGTGCCCAGCCATTTCATGTTTTCCTAGGCTCAGAGCATTTTATATTTTTGAGTTTATATGTTTTATTTAAAAAACTGCATTGCCCCACTATTCCCCCACCTTTTCATTTTAAGCAGGCATATTTTAAGGGGGGGTAAGGTTTGGGAGGTGAAAGTTATCAAAGACTGTTAAATAAACAAAATATTGCAAGGGTGTTACTGTTTTAAGCATGTTTGTATTTTAAGTTAAAAATAACATATTTAATTGTTGCCTTCGACAACATATCTTTAATTTTGTTTGTGTCCTTTATAAAGTTTATATCTCCGCTACCTGGCATTACTTTTTATGACACACACGGCCTCGCCTGACAAAGTCCCATTTATGTCAGATCATAACAAATAATTCTGACACCCCTGCTATAGCTGATACAGCTAACTGCATAGTGGTATTGTGGATGAAGGGAAATGGCATATGGTGGCTTCATATTTTAGCAACTTACCAGTGACATACCCTGGACAGGGAAACGATTCCCACACTGCAGCTGTGTAACGATATGAGCTTGTGTTTGTATTTCTAAAAGGGCTCTTATATTTGCACTATACAAGGAGGATTCTCATTCTATCATGCTATAGAAGCTTTTTGATGTCCTTTGTATCTCTCTTACAGCTGGAACATTAACTCACATCTAGTGTTGCATAGCATGTTATTGATATTGTAGATATGCTCCCAAATTAATGTTAACTATAAAAAACATTTTCTAGAACAAATGCAGCTGATCAACTATTACCCTCTAAATTTTGTGAGACACACCAGTCAGAGAATACACCACTGATCAGGAGAATATGCTTACTATAAAGTTCAGAGCAGTAACAGCAAAAATATACTCAATTTGCTATTTCTCTAAGAAGAGATGGCCTTACGTACCTGCAAATCAAGAGGGTGTCCATGGGAACGGAAGATTCACACCTTGCCAAAAGGCACCTTTGATGTAGGAGTAGGATCTGCATATTGCCACCACCCCTCAGGAGAGCGTCATCCCCTCGTCATCCCCTCGTCACCCCCTCTTCATCCAGTAGTGATAGTTTAGAGGACGGGTTTGATAGTTTATGGCTGGATAGCACATGCCCCAAAAAGAGTTTATTTAAGGAGAAACTCTCCTTTGTCTCTCTGGTTAACCCACCCTTCCCATAGCAGTGCACTAAGGTGCTACAAGTGACTCTACTACCTAAGTTCTCCGGAGTCGCGACCCAGAGAGCTCACACGTGGTTTGGCTGGTCCTACCTGTGTGCCTTGGAGTTCACAAGCTGCTGCATTTCGGCTGCCCAGCGTTCCAAGGAGGAGAGTTCTTCCTCAGCTGGACCTCAGATGAGTATAGCCGTGCCCCATTGTGTCATCCCCATTTTGATGCTTTTGTTATTTTCTATGCTGTAATTGTTCTAATGTACTATTGTAACTAAGGAGCTTGTATGAATTTGTATGATTCCGATTTTGTATGCCTGATGAAAAACCTTTAGTAAAGACAACATTTATTTAAGGACTAGCGTGTTGTCTCACTTCCTGGGATATAGCCGAGCGTCTCATTCGCCATCCGACCTCTGTATAGACTGGTATAGAACTTACGCACAGCCACAAACACCCAATTTTCCTTGGTAGATAACTTGGATTGGGTCTCCAGGAATTTCCTGGAGAAGTTGGCATAACAGATCTGGTGCCCCGTGTGAGGCGACCTTTGGACCCCTCGGAACCAGTACCCAACCATTTGGTTCCGAAGGACCCAAAACGTGGAGAAACGATCTGGTCGTTTGGACGCTCTAGCGTAGGGAAGTGTGAGAGGTTTCCGTCTGCGTGCTTGGCCTTTAGTGGCATCTGTACTGCGGGAGGGATTTCTACCCCTTTCCCTCTAAACCCAGGAGCATCCTCGGTTTCGCGCTCCGATCCTATCGTTGTGGGTGGACACCGAGGCGCGACTACGAAGAGGACCTGGTTAGGGAACCCCAGTTGCACAAGCACTACATACACGCAGGAACATATAAACCCCTGTCTCCTTAAAACGCTCCCCGACTTCGGTGCCCAGCCAAGAGGCTGCGCCCGTAATATTCTCCCTCCCCCGAAGCGAGCTGAGGACAACTCGCACGGGATCGGCACAAGCTGCGCGCTGTAGCCGTCCCGTCCCTAGGAGCTAAGTTCTCCAGTAGGGAAAACCTCACTATCTGGCGCAGTTGGGTCTGCCAAGGGAAAACGGGACTGATCCCCCCGGAATTCCAACACCCTTCAAGGACTACGGTCCAGGTTCTGGTTGCTCCTGGAAAGGAAGTAGCTCTTCCTTATCCGCAAAGCCTGAAACTCAGGCTACCTAGGGTTGAAATACCCTCAGGTACAGCCTTGATCTCTGTACGCCTGTTTGCCAGAGATCTAAACGGGTGGTGCGATCGCAAAGGTCACACCGTCCACGGTTCTTGGATAACCCGTGAGGAAGAACAGCGTTCTTTAACTCGGAAAATCCACACGTGCAAAGGGTAAACCCTTTTGCCTGAATTAGTGCCGTCACCGAGGTTATACTTGCAGCTGACCCGGCGTGAGCCATCTCGGACACCCGGATACCACTGTAAGATACCCGCGAGTGAGCACTACCCCCGCACACCAATCATGGGTGCACAGTCGCCAATGTTCAGTCACGGCCAGGATACGTTCCTACAGTTCGTGCACAATGTGCTGGAGTCTGCCGCTTGGTGGGATTCGTCCACCATTTGGCTGCCAATGTTTTGGCATACTCTCACAGCTGTGCTATTCTTCGGACTAGGATGGGTATCCTCCCGACAAGCATGGGAACGACTGAAGCTTAGCTGGATGGCCCAGCTAGATGCAGCGCAAGGCCATATCGAGGCTCTGTTTAACCAAATAGTCGACAAGGATAACCAGTTAGGGTCCGCCCGCGAGCAAGTAGGATCCCTCAATCATGAACTGGAGGAGACGGCCAAACAGTTGGATGCATTCAAGGACCACACCAAGGTTCTGAAGGCTCAACTGGCCGAAAAGGAAAGTCAGTTGCGCACGGCTCAAGATCGCATTGCAGATCAAGCGGCACAACTGAGTGAGAGGGACCAACAAATAGTGCTCATGAAAACTGGACACGAATCCACAATCAGACTAATTAAGGAAGAACGGATTGCCCATATACAGTCCCTAGAGGAGCTCGCTCGAGAGGACTTGGCCAAACTGGCGGTAGACCTAGGGAAAGCGCACGATTCCCAGGTCCGAACTCTCAAGGAGGAGCAGGCTGCACGTATACGGTCTCTCGAGGAGCAAGCTCGAGAAGATCGGGCACAGTTGCAGACATCCATGAGAGCCGGACACGAGTCCGAGATTAGAATCCTTAGGGATGAACAGGTTGCTCGCTTAAACTCCCTTGAGGAGCGCGCCAGAGAGGATCTGGCCCAGTTGCGAACAGTCCTGGGAAACGGACATGAATCTGAGATAAGGATCCTCAGGGAAGAACAGACCGCTCACATAAAGTCCCTGGAGACCCGTGCTCGAGAGGACGTGGCAAAGTTGCAGATCACTCTTGAGAAGGAGCGATCTGAACACGCCAATAGATTGGATGTCCAGAAGGCACACTATGAGGGTCTGTTGGAACAGAGGAGACTGGAATCTCAGGAAGAGTTGAGTGAGTCCCAAAGGATTGCTGACGATGAGATCCAGCAACTTAGGACTGACCGAGTCAATTTAGTCATGGACAAAAAGGCTCTCTCCGACCAGGTCCATGAGACCAAGCTTTTGTGTAAAGCCGCACAGGAGAAAGCCGCCCAAGCCGAGACTGCTCTGACTACGGTCACTGAGGAGCTCAGAAAGGCACAGTCCACTGCGGACTACCTCTTAGATCGCAAACGCGACCCTACCGGTGAGGTTAGCCCGACTCCTAGCTCGAAACCCGCACTCCGGAAAAAGGAGCCCGATACGCCCAGAGATAGAGGCAGGATTTCCCATACGGAGAGCCCTGCCAGGCATCCTGATGGCTCTACTGAGCAGGATGACCTGGACCTCTACCGGGACCCGGCTTCGCAGTCGGAGGACGACTCGGACTCAACGGAGCCCATTCCGGTTAATCCGGTGAGCGTCACTAATCAAACGGTGACCATAAACAACAACAGGCCACGCACGAAAACTGTCGTGGAGAATCGCCCTTGGCGACAGGAGGAGTGCAAAGCCGTTGCTGAAGAGCTCGGTCCATTGACCGAGAAGAACTTTGTGCAGTGGGCCACCACCGCTACCACCTCTTATGCGGGGTTGGAAGGTGAGGATCTCACCATGTTGGCTCGTAAGTGTGCCACTGGAACTGCCCTTGCTGACATTAATTCAGCAATATCTTCCGGCAACTTGGTTCGAGCCACAGGAGAGGCATGGATCACGCAGGTGATCACCTATCTGAATCCTGAGTATTGTCTGACCGAAATCTTTCACAATGAAAAGCAAGGTCCCTATGACGATCCAGAGGTCTATTTGGCTAGGAAGCAACTGCTAGCGAGGGTATCTGGGATAGTGAACGGCGCCGTTGCCCCCGTTAACTACAATGTGCCCGCCTTCAGAGAAGCGCTAGTGAAAGGACTTAACCAACAGGCCAAACAGTATCTTCAGCTGGACGATCCACAGAGAGGTACATGGGCAGAGTTACGGAACCGTATTAGGAGAGTCTCTATCGCCATGAGAGGTGCTGGTGCGCTAAAGCCCCCCAAGAGTCATAGGAAGCAAATAAAGGACGAAGATCCCTCCATTCTGGAGGTGACATACGCTAATCACGGCGCTCAGTCTTCGGCCAACGCCTCCCATGACCATTCCACGGGGAAGGCGGCCCAATACAATCAAGCAGGAAGGAAACCCAAAGGACGCACCTTTGGAAAGGGGAAGGCACAGGCCGGCCAGGGACCAGGGAGAACGCAATCCAGTGCGGAAAACCCCACCTCGCAAGCGCCCGCCTACGCTCCACCTCCTTTGCCACCTCCCTCCTACCATCAATCGCAGCCTATGCTTCACGCGCAGCCTCCGCCGCAACCCCATCCCGTCCACCACCAACAGCAGCATCTGGCAGTGCCGCCGCCCCCACCCCCGCCTCCAC
>NW_015167129.1:342434-348351 GCF_001447785.1 Gekko japonicus | reverse complement strand
ATGTTTTATTTAAAAAACTGCATTGCCCCACTATTCCCCCACCTTTTCATTTTAAGCAGGCATATTTTAAGGGGGGTAAGGTTTGGGAGGTGAAAGTTATCAAAGACTGTTAAATAAACAAAATATTGCAAGGGTGTTACTGTTTTAAGCATGTTTGTATTTTAAGTTAAAAATAACATTTAATTGCTGCCTTCGACAACATATCTTTAATTTTGTTTGTGTCCTTTATAAAGTTTATATCTCCGCTACCTGGCATTACTTTTTATGACACACACGGCCTCGCCTGACAAAGTCCCATTTATGTCAGATCATAACAAATAATTCTGACACCCCTGCTATAGCTGATACAGCTAACTGCATAGTGGTATTGTGGATGAAGGGAAATGGCATATGGTGGCTTCATATTTTAGCAACTTACCAGTGACATACCCTGGACAGGGAAACGATTCCCACACTGCAGCTGGTACCTGTTGCGGGAGGGGCGCTTACACAAAAGGGCTCTTATATTTGCACTATACAAGGAGGATTCTCATTCTATCATGCTATAGAAGCTTTTTGATGTCCTTTGTATCTCTCTTACAGCTGGAACATTAACTCACATCTAGTGTTGCATAGCATGTTATTGATATTGTAGATATGCTCCCAAATTAATGTTAACTATAAAAAACATTTTCTAGAACAAATGCAGCTGATCAACTATTACCCTCTAAATTTTGTGAGACACACCAGTCAGAGAATACACCACTGATCAGGAGAATATGCTTACTATAAAGTTCAGAGCAGTAACAGCAAAAATATACTCAATTTGCTATTTCTCTAAGAAGAGATGGCCTTACGTACACTCATAATTCTGGAAACTTTTCACTTTGTAGCCCACAGCACTATCTACTATTCAGTAGTTCACTTGAGAAAATAAATGTCTAAATCTTTTAGTACAGTAGTTCTTCATGTTCACCACAACACTAGGCAAAGTCCCACCCAACAGCTTCAGAGGTTTTACATTCTTACTGATGCTCTCATTCTACATCTCAAAAAATCAAAAAGCGACCTCTTCCATTTTTAATTTTTTTAAAAATGTATGTGTTACAGGTCAGTATACATTCTCAGGGGTTTTTTATCAGTATACAAAATAACTCCTGAGAGTATTTAGAATACATAATCAATTCTGTTCATGTATGAAAGAAGCCTTCATAAACTTGAGAGGCAACATTTTGTTCTTGCAGTACTGGCAGACTTTAAGCATTTTTAACTTTGGATGGATTATGCTTTAATTCTCCCAGTGAAATAGACAAGTAACTCAAACTGCACAACTTCGGCCAGTTTACACCTTCAGATTATTTCAATAAGCAACTCACTCCACAGTGATACTGCCAAGTTTTCTTTCTCTGCATCTGAAGCCAGATTCAATTCCTTCACACACATGGCATCGCAGCTCCAGATTTGCTTCAACGCATCCATATGGGAGAGTGGAAACCGTAACCCATGAGTCTTTAAATTAAAAAAGCATTTGTTACAGATATCTGACTAAACAAAGCATTCAGTATCTTTTGCAAAATACTATATGCATGACACAGGCCCTTATGAACAAAATGAAGGACAAACCTGGGGTATTCCTTCTTCACTCGTATCTTCATCCCCCATCATGTGGGCTTCTCTCTTGTTCTTTAAGGAGTGATAGATGTAAATCATCTCTTTATGTGTATCATCCTATGAATCAAGACAAAAGGAGTATATGGATGGGCATTACAAGTTGAAGCAAATCTGAATCCCTCTGATACCCATAGAAGACGGCGACAGGAGCCTCACCAGTCATCCCTTGTGTGGGTAGCGACTACATAAAATTATGTAGTGAACTCCTCAACTAATGTCAGATTTGGTTATATATTTTTTTAAAATACTCAAGTCTAGTTTTTAAGCTCCTCCAAAAATACTTTCATGCCATTTCACCTTCACTTTTCAGAACCCAGCAAGTGTGTCACTACAATGTCATAAATCCCAGTCATGTGCTGTGGAATACAACTAAGTAGTCTAAAAATAACACACAGCCACTGTAACAAAGCAGAAAGCTTTACTGAAAATCTGTTCACTACAGGCATTCTCAGCATACGCACCGAAGGATCTTGATCTGGCTCCACTGTAATTACAGTGTACTCTTTAAACTGTAATCTGATTGTGCTGTCAACTCTGGGTATCTTGCCTCCTAAAAGGGAAAATATAAATGCATTACTTAATAGTGGGGAATGTTCCACTCTCAATTAAGAACAAGTTACTGCAGTCAGCCCTGAAAATATTTATTTAAAACCTTTGTGTGCCAGCTTTCTGCTCAATTAGGACCTTCAAGGTGATGAACAATTAGAAGGAAAAAAAATCACCTTTTAAAAATAGCACATATATTCAAAGTAAACAAGAAGGAGGGTCAGTAAGGGTACCCCAGACAAAATAGAACAAAGTCTTCATCTGCTGGTGGAAGACAATGATAAAGGGGACTAGACTAATCTCCCTGGGGAGGGAATGACCTAATTTCAGTACCATGATCGAGAATGCCCTTTCTCAGGTTGCCACCAGACTAGCCTCAGATGGCAGGGGAACCTGAAGCACAGCCTCTGAAGATAATGACCATGGTCAAGTATGTGTAGTTGGAACAAGGCTGAAATAACTGCCTGCATGAGAAGTCTAACTGCATGATCACAGTAACATCTAAACCCTTAATCTCCCATGGAAGATTGCACAGATAATTTCTTGTACAAGACAAAATACAAGACTTCATTTTGCCAACAATAGAAACAGTAACTGCAATCTTTTATGGGTACCTCCAAACATTAAAAAAACTGAAAATCTGGGGTACTGAGTACCAGAGGTCTGAGGGTAATTATTGAAGGAATGTTGAAGGTATATTGAAGTTGTATATATGATTCAAAAATTACCTCTGGTACTCAGTACCCCCCTTCGTTTCAGTTTTTCACATTTTCATACCTCTTTTTTGTACCTCCAAAAATAAACCAAAAATAAATTGAGAATCTTCAAAAATTTAGCATCTAGAAGAGGCCTTTGAGCAAATGAACACACATTACTTCATCTGTAGCAAACTGCTGCCATGTGACTGATTGATAAATAGTTGCACCACTGTATCTACCAAATGAACTAGTTCCTCACTCTCCATGGGAAAAACACAATGGTAAGTTTATTGCTTTTAAGTCACCTGGAGTCAAAGAATCCAGGCTAGTCCCCAAGAATGGAGGTAGTCTGTTCATAACGAAATCTTTTTTCATGTCAGATGACTTCAGCTCTCTGCCATTTTCCAGTTGGTCTGCAAGATGTCTCAGGAAACCACTTAATCTCTTAGATGATTCAGATAAATCCATTTTCTAAACAAGGAAACAAGATCATAATTCACTAGAGAAGGAAGTACAATCTCTTCAGGTTTTATACATTCTGGCTCTCAAGCTACCCTGAAGTCTGCTGCATAAAGAAAATAATTGTCATGAGGGTTTTTCTGGAACCAGCGCTTCCTTTAAATTTTTTTCATCCTAGGGCCAAAGTTTTAGATAAAATAAAGATCTTGAATGCAACCAATTGCCACACTGGAAATGTGGTTGGGAGTGCTGTATGAGTTTTGCTCACATACAACATAGCTTGCTTATCACCTGGAATGTGGTTGCTGTCAAGCTACAATCCGTAAACATATTAATTATTCCGGAATAGTTTAACCTAAATTTTAACGAGATTTTGGGGACTAAACATGGGACCTTATGCATGCCAAGCAGATGATCTACCACTGAGCCACAGCCTCTCCCAGAATCCCGGCTTCAAATCATCTGTATTGTTCTGAAAGTGGGGTGAAAAATCATAAGATCTGGAAAACAATTCAGGCCTAGTTTCTTTGCCCTACTTCCTTATCATGAAGCCTTCAACATTTATTACCCTCACAGTGACATCTGCATCATCAAGAAACTGTACAGTCATTTTCTTTACCAAAAAAAAATTCTAATAAAGCCATATTTAGTTTCTGGTATCTTTTTGAAGCAAAATACTTTGTATTTGCTCCCAGCTAACTGTGGCTCCTTTTTAAAATATCTTGATTGACTCTATTATGTTCCCATAATAAAGAGCTCAAGCTAGAAAGAGATATAAAGGAAAACAGGGAGCCATTATGGTGTAAAAATTAGTTTGTTGGATTAGGATTGGGAACACCCAGGTTCAAATACCCATGAATCTTGTTTGTTGACACTGGGCTAATTTACATTCACATACTTGCAGATTAACCTCACATGGCTGCTGTGATAATAAAATGGGAAAAGAAAAAACAACTCTTTGGATGAAGGGCAAGATAAAAAAGTACTTGATAAAACAGAAAAAATCAAGACTTAGCAGTCATGCTTTGGTGTCTCTCACAGGGCTTCTTCTTCTTTCTTTTTTTAAAGATCCACATTGTATATCACATCCTCTTCTTAGAGACAAAGCAATATCCCTTCCAAAAAAATTAAGCTTTTGAACTATTCCTCTGAGAGCAGCACACTCTGTTGCTTCCTCAGCCTTGTATCTTTACCATCAGTAACTGTCTTGGTATGCTCCTCCGAAAGTCAATGTTGTCTTTTGCTGATTCCAACACAAGTCCAGGAATGACATCCAACAAGAAATCTCTCCAAGAGCTGTTGTGCAAAAGGCATTAAAGAAATTAAGAAAGACAAGCAAGTTAATCTGAAGCAATGTTTCCTGTTGAAAATAAACAGCAGGCCCAATGGTCTAAAAACAGCTAATTCCAATCACTTAAATAATAAACTTCCTTATTTTATTTAGAAAATTTCTATGCTGCCTCTCTTGGATCCTGTCCGAGGTGGCTTTCAAAATAAAAATAACAGAACCAAAACATTGAAAGATATTCATTAAAATCCAGCGGGGGGGGGGGGGGGGGCCCCGAGATCCCGGAATAGGCCATAAAAACAGACCACGAATATCTTAAAATAACCGTTTCAAGAGTAAAATAGTGTTTTTAAAAAATCAACACCTCAATTAAAAGCCTGGGTGAACAGAAATGTTTTGGCCTGGTGCCTAACAGAAAGCAACACAGGCACCAGGTGAGCCTCAAGGGGAAGGACATTCCATAAGCTAGATGCCATTGCCGAAAAGCAGTGTCTCTGGTTGCCACTCACCTCACCCCTGAAAGTCGGGGCACAGAAAGCCAGGCTTATAAGGCAGCTCCCAACTGGGAAGGTAGACAATGTGGGAAGAAGCTGAACTTACCTTTGTCTTTAAAGGTAAGAACCAGCACGTTGAATTGCTACCAGAAACAAACAGGCAATGAAGTTCTTTCAACATTCACATGATATGACCCCAGTATCCCACCCCTGACAATAGCCTGGCTACTGCATTTTGTACAATCTCAAGTTTCCAGACCATTTCCAAAGGCAGCTACAGATAAAGCACATTACAGCAATCTAACCTGGATATATTCAAAGCACAGATTCACTGCTGCCAGATCATGCTTTCTGAGGAATGGCCACAGCTGGTGAACCAACCAAAACTGATAAAAGGCACTACATGCCAAGTGTAGGTCGCAGCAGAATCCCAAACCTGATCCTTCAGGGGGAGTGCAACCCCCTTCAGGACAAGCTGGCTCTTCAGTCCTCTACCAGGTTTGCAGCTAGAGCAGGTAAAGCATCTGCTTGGCACGCAGAAGGTCCCAGGGTCAATGCCCAGTATCTCCAGTTAAAAATCTGGCAGTAGGTGATGTGAAAGACCTCTGCCTGAGACTCTGGAGAGTTCTGCGAGGTAGCAGGTCCTGCTCCAGTGACAAAGTGTCTGGAACAAGAAAATAAACAGGCGAGTTTAGCAGACGTGTGAAGAGAGGACAATCACTGTCAGAACCCTGCCTAACCTAACAAACAGGAAGTTGCTTAAATGTTATCAACCTGCCCAA
>NW_015167129.1:273919-342185 GCF_001447785.1 Gekko japonicus | reverse complement strand
ATTTGCAGCATAGCTGCTGGTGCCTCTCACACCCCACCAGAGAGACTGGACAGATTGGACCAATTCTATGGGCCCCAGAAGGAGATGTCCCCATCCTCCACTGTTTCCAATGTACGGGAGGAAATGTCCTGTGAGCAGAAGCTCACAACCCCTGAGCTATCTGTTAAAATTTGGTGCACCAGCACCCCCTAGCACAGCTTAGAGGGAACTGTGCACCTAAGTAAACTCAGCAGTCATGGAATAAGAGGACAAGTACTTGTGTGGATTAAAAACTGCTACATTAACAGGAAACAGAGAGTATAAATGGGCAATTTTCACAATGGAAGGTGGTAAAGTAGTGGAGTACCACCGGGCTCGGTACTAGGTCCAGTGATTTTTTAACTTGTTCATTAATGATTTTGAGTTGGGAGTAAACAGTGAAGTGGATAGGTTTGCTGATGCCACTAAGTTGTTCAGGGTGGTAAAAACCAAGGATGACTGTGAGGTGCTCCAGAAAGATCTGTCAAGGCTGGACCGGGAGAGGGGGAGCCAACATGGTTCAGTGTGGTAAAGTCCACAGTAATGCCCATTGAAGCCAAAAATCTCAACTATAAATATACATTGATGGCGGTAAGAAGAGGAGAAGAGTTTGGATTTATACCCTGCCCTTCACTTGGAGTCTCAAAGCGTCTTACAATCTCCTTCCCTACCTCTCCTCACAACACCCTGTGAGGTAGGTGGGACTGAGAGCGCTTTGAGAGAACTGCTCTTGAGAGAACAGCTCTCAGAGAACTTTAACTGACCCAAGGTCACCCAGCGGCTGCATGTGGAGGAGTAGGGAATCAAACCCGGTTCTCCAGATCAGCCGCTCTTAACCACTACACCAAACTAGCTCTCTGACCAGGAGAGAGATCTTGGAGTCATGGTAGATAACACACTGAAAATATCGACCCAGTGTGCAAGTGCAATAAAAAAGGCAAATGCCATGCTGAGGATTATTAGGCAGAGAATTGAAAACAAATAGCCAGTATCATAATGCCTCAATAAAGATATTATAGCATTGGAAAAGGTGCAGAAAATGGAAACTAAAATGATTAAGGGAATGGAAAACTTTCCCTGTGAAGAAAGGTTAAAGAGGTTAGGGCTCTTTAGCCTGGAGAAACGACAACTGAGGGGTGACATGATCGAAGTTTACAAAATTATGCATGAGGTAGAGAAGGTAGAGAAAGAAGTACTTTTCTCCCTTTCTCACAAGACAAGAACTTATGGGCACTCAATGAAATTGATGAGCAGTAGGTTTAGAACAGATAAAAGGAAGTACTTCTTCACCCAAAGGGAATTTACTGCCGCAGGAAGTGGTGGCGACTTACAAGCATAGACAGTTTCAAGAGGGGACTGCATAAACATATGGAGCAGTGGTCCATCAGTGGCTATTAGCCACAAGGTAGAGAGGTAACTATGTCTGGGGCACTGATGTTCTGTATTCTTGTTGCTTGGGGGGCCACAAAGTGGGACACAAAGTGTTGGACTGGATGGGTCATTGTCTTGATCCAGCATAGCTTCTCTTATGTTCTTATGCTGCCAGACTGAGTAGACAATACTGACTTTTATGGACCAAGGATCTGATTCTGTGTAAGACAGTTTCATGTGACCAGTAGCACCTCAGTCTTGTATGGACTGAGCGTCAGTTTACTTGCCCTCATCCATCCCATTATTTATTTATTAAAACATTTACATCCTGCCTTTCCTCTTGGTTCAAGGTGGCTTACAATACTAGTTAATAAATCCCCAGGTAGAACCAAAAATAAAATAACAATCCCCAAATCCCTCCCTCCCTAAAGGCCCTGGCAAATAAGTAGGCCTCGCAGCACCTCCAGAAGATCTCCAAGGAGGCCCCACCACCACCACCACCACTTCAAGGAGGTCTGTTCCACAGAGCCAGAGCCACAATGGAAAGGCCCAGGCTCTCAAATCAAATCAAATCAAATCAAATGTATTAATACAGTTCATGACCAGCACAAGATCAGTTACAGCAATGTACATGGGTCTTATAAATTTTAGGAAATATACAATATTAAAATTACTGAATGGCCTATGCATTTTTAAAATCACAGAACAGATTGAACAAAACGTATACATTTTATGGTTCAGCTACACTCTGTGTTGATTCCCTGCAAATTCTGCATGACACTGCAAGAAATCTGGCACAGGGGAGTGTGAGCTGAGGATTTGTGTCTGAAAGGAACTTCCTTGTCATTTCAAATTCAGAGCAGGCAGAAAACCTCCCAAGCATGGGTGCAATAATCTTCATGCGAATTTCTTGGTAGAAATGGCAGTGAAGCAAAATATGCTCGTTTATCTTGACCTTCCGTGCTCCACACTGGCAAATGCTCACTGCTAATAAATTCTGCATGATGCTGTAAGAAATCTGGCACAGGGGAGTGTGAGCTGAGGATTTGTGTCTGAAACGAACTTCCTCATAATTTCAGATTCAGAGCAGGCAGAAACCCTCCCAAGCAGGGGTGCAACAATCTTCTTGTGGATTTCCTGGTAGAAATGGCAGTGAAGCAAAATATGCTCATTTGTCTCAACCTTCCCTGCTCCACATGAGCAAACCCTCTCTGATAATGGGATCTTCCTCTAACCTCCCTCCACTACCACAGAGGGGAGTATATTCCATGTAGCCATAGAGTAAGCCCTGTGGTGGGACAGGATCTCTAACAGCGATAAGTAAGCTGCTGGAATTACAATGTATCTAGTGTTCTTTGATGCCAGGAAATTTGAAACTCTGTTGATGTCTCCCTGCCTTTCAGTACCCAATATCCTTTACTTGACCAGGGCCTTTGCTTGATCTAAGGCCATTTATAAGAGAAACAATGGAGAGAGGCCTAACATATTCAATTTGTGACAGACTTTAACCTAGTGGATCAAAAGCCATCCCGGAGAAATAACAATGTAAAGTCTTGGGGGGAATGGTTTAGCTTAAGCCACAGATTAATAGATGCGAGGCTTACCCGAGCCTCTAATCTAATCAAACCATAATCTAGGTGCAGGCCTGCATTTGATATACATCTGTGGAATCAAAATATTGCTCTTAAAAATTTCAACTGAGTTCTTTCTAATGGGGAAAAACATAAAGATGGCGGGCCTAACATTGTCCCATACAGAAGTTGGGAGACAGTTTTGGATTGATATAATTTGAGGAGCACTGTAATATATTTATACAGAGGAATCTTAGAATAGCTTGTACCGATTTTTTATCTATATTAGCCACGTAATCGTGATGGGCCTTCCTCACCCTAGAAGATTCAATCACCACACCCAAATATTTAGAACTCATTACCTGCTCCATTTTATGGCCGCTGATGCTTCGTGTAGGCCCAGGCTCTGGTCAGTGCCTGATAGCACCACCTAAGGGGTGGGATAGCTAACAGATGGCTGCCTGATTATTGTAGCTGGTGGCGCACAGGAACCTATGGAAGGAGATCATCCTTCAAATATGTGGATCCTAGATCATGAAGGGCTTTAAAGGTCATAACAAACACCTTGAATTATCTCAGAAACAGGCTGACAGCCAATGAAGCTGTTTCAAAATGTGCAACATATGTTCCTCATGGCATCAGGCTACCACATTCTGGACTGTTTCTGGGCTGTCTTCAAGGGCAGCCCCCTGTAGAATGCATTGCAGTAATCAAAGCATGAAGTTACAGAACCATAAATCAGTGTGGCCAGATCAGCTGTGTCTAGGTAACAAGAGAGGTGGTGAATCAGATCCAGCTGATAAAAGGCGCTCTTAGCCACCATACCAACTTGCTTTTTAAACACTAAGGCAAGGTCCATGAGCATCCCACCAAGTTCTTAACCTACTTTCAAAAAGCCAATATTATTCCATCTAAGACAAGTGGATTCAGTCCCTCTAGAATTATTTGCCTTTCCAACCAGGATTACCTCTATATTGTCTGGATTCAGCTTCAGTATGTTCTGTCTTAGCCAGCATTACATTCATTTGGTACCTATTTGAACTTGCACCGACCAGCTCCATAGCCAGGAATTTTTTTCAGGGCCACCGGGGCATCAGGAGGGGTGTTGCTAATTAAATTAAATTAGCTAACAAAGAAGTTTGGCTAGGGCCCTCCTGATGCTGCACTGCTAGGGTCTTGGGTGGGGAAGGCCAAGAGAGCCAGCCACAAATCGCAGCATGCTTGGGGTGGGGAGGAGAGGGAAAACCTTCCTCTCTAGAGGAGGCCCCTGCCTGGGATTCTGGCTCCCATGGAAGGCAAAGAACCCCCAGTTTCGGCAGCCCACCCGATGGCGCCCTTGGCAGGGGAGGGTCGTCCAGGGGCTTACCTTCCATGTTCCTGGTGACTGAAGACGTTGGCACAGGCAAGTGGCAGCCTGGCCGCAGGACTTGTTTCAGCAATTCCCCCTCCCCTCATCACCCCTCCCTCCCAATTAGTGATTTCTTGACATGGGGTAAGGAGTTTAAGTGACTTAAGCAAATCCAAAAGGGGGTGCCCCCTCCAGCTGGCTACAGCCCTGCCACAGACCCACCTGACTCAGCTGTTAAGCAGAAACAGGGCTGGATGTCACCTGCCTTTAGGGGGCACCTCACTCCAAATCTCCAGATGATCCCTCCCTGCAATTTCATATAGATGCTAAACAGCACGGGAGAGAAGATGGAACCCTACAGGACCCCAGTTATGCTATTTATCATTACCACATCCTGAGCGACAAGGATCAGCTATTCCTCATGCTAATATGGGACTCCTTTTAAGTGTCGGATTAATTTTATTAAATGTCCTCTAGTCTGACCAGGTGTTAAGGAAATGTTTACTATCTCCATACAGTGCTCATTTTAACCAACAAAATCTGCCTACCTGCTATGCTTCAGTAATTAATCAGCCTTCATTTTCAAAGATGTTCCTTGTCAGTCATTCAGTGCTGGCTAAGAATTACATTTAGGCAGTGCTTTTTTATTTTTTAAGGCTGCAATGATTTCTACCCATTTTTTCCTCAGGAACTGGCAGAGCCCCCAATACAGATGCCAGTACCAGTGACTACCACCACACACACAAACAAAAAACACTTGCTTTTAGGCTATTGAACTATTTAATTTTCTCTCTCTAAAGAACTCCTAGAAACTTCAATGGTTAAGAAACTGAAAAAGCAATATATTCATTTGGTACCTATTTGAACTTGCACAGACCAGCTCCATAGCCAGGAACTTTTTTCAGGGCCACCGGGGCATCAGGGGGGTGTTGCTAATTAAATTAAATTAACTAACTGGAAGAAGTTTGGCTAGGGCCCTCCTGATGCTGCACTGCTAGGGTCTTGGGTGGGGAAGGCCAAGAGAGCCAGCCACAAATCGCAGCATGCTTGGGGTGGGGAGGAGAGGGAAAACCTTCCTCTCTAGAGGAGGCCCCTGCCTGGGATTCTGGCTCCCATGGAAGGCAAAGAACCCCCAGTTTCGGCAGCCCACCCGATGGCGCCCTTGGCAGGGGAGGGTCGTCCAGGGGCTTACCTTCCATGTTCCTGGTGACTGAAGACGTTGGCACAGGCAAGTGGCAGCCTGGCCGCAGGACTTGTTTCAGCAATTCCCCCTCCCCTCATCACCCCTCCCTCCCAATTAGTGATTTCTTGACATGGGGTAAGGAGTTTAAGTGACTTAAGCAAATCCAAAAGGGGGTGCCCCCTCCAGCTGGCTACAGCCCTGCCACAGACCCACCTGACTCAGCTGTTAAGCAGAAACAGGGCTGGATGTCACCTGCCTTTAGGGGGCACCTCACTCCAAATCTCCAGATGATCCCTCCCTGCAATTTCATATAGATGCTAAACAGCACGGGAGAGAAGATGGAACCCTACAGGACCCCAGTTATGCTATTTATCATTACCACATCCTGAGCGACAAGGATCAGCTATTCCTCATGCTAATATGGGACTCCTTTTAAGTGTCGGATTAATTTTATTAAATGTCCTCTAGTCTGACCAGGTGTTAAGGAAATGTTTACTATCTCCATACAGTGCTCATTTTAACCAACAAAATCTGCCTACCTGCTATGCTTCAGTAATTAATCAGCCTTCATTTTCAAAGATGTTCCTTGTCAGTCATTCAGTGCTGGCTAAGAATTACATTTAGGCAGTGCTTTTTTATTTTTTAAGGCTGCAATGATTTCTACCCATTTTTTCCTCAGGAACTGGCAGAGCCCCCAATACAGATGCCAGTACCAGTGACTACCACCACACACACAAACAAAAAACACTTGCTTTTAGGCTATTGAACTATTTAATTTTCTCTCTCTAAAGAACTCCTAGAAACTTCAATGGTTAAGAAACTGAAAAAGCAATAGTTCTTCTAATCTAATCTATATATCTAATAGCCAAGTTGCCCCCGGAGTGCGGATCGCTAAATCAGTGCTCTGGGGGCACTTGGGGGGAGGGGGAGGTTTGTGCACATGTGGGCCAGTCCCCACGTGTGCACAAAAATGCTAAAAGTAGAAAAAAAATTCGGGGGGATGTTTAAATCCCCCTCGCAGGTCCCCGTCTTGTACTTTCTAATCACATACTGTAGACAAAGAAGAAGAAGAAGAAGAAGAGATTGGATTTATACCCCACCCTTCACTTGGAGTCTCAGAGCGGCTTACAAACTCCTTTCCCTTCCCCTCCCCACAACAGACACCCTGTGAGGTGGGTGGGGCTGAGAGAACTCTGACACAAACTGCTCTTTTCCAAGGACAGCTGTCCCAGAACTTGTGACTGCCCCAAGGTCACATCAGCAGGTGCAAGTGGAGGAGTGGGGAATCAAACTCGGTTCTCCCAGATTAGAGTACGCACACGGAGCTCTTGACAGAAACTGCTCTTTTTCAAGGACAGCTGTGCCAGAGCTTGTGACTGACCCAAGGTCACATCAGCAGGTGCAAGTGGAGGAGTGGGGAATCAAACCCGGTTCTCCCAGATTAGAGTCCACACACTTAACCACTACACCAAACACTGAATACAAAACTATCTCGTTATGTGGCCAAGTCCAATGGCTAAAGAACGGCTTTGCATATAACAAGAAAACATTGAAAGAAGAAGCACAAAGGAAGAAGCTGTGCTTTCCCTCGTGTATTTCAGAAAAACATGCAGAATACCCTACAAGGTAACAGGGAAGATGCACAACTCCTCCCTTGGGCTGCCAATGCTTCCTCATAGAGTGTGAATGTGAGAAAGCAATGCGGTGACACAAAGAACAACTGTAATCATAAATTGGTTATCTGATTGTGTGATGCATGTGACCACAAACAATGATTTCCTTGTAGTTCACTTTTCTTTATTATGAAGTAACCTTCCAAACAGGAAAGACACGTGTTTATATATTTATATGCCACTTTTACTACAAATATTTGAAAGTTTACAACGACAAAATAATTGAAAAAACCACCCCATGAATAGCTAGTGAAAACTAAACTAAAAACTGAACAAAGCACCGTAAAAGTACAAAACAACCAGTTAAATAAAAATATAAGAGGTCTCAGAAGATGTGTAAAAAAGGGTTTATAACCCTTTGAAGTGAAAAGACGCCTCACCCCAAGTATACTGCTTTGCAAGGTGAATTTGCACACTGGGGATGCTCAGGGGCTAACCTGGAACTTTCACAGTTAAGTCAAGTCAAAAGGCCATAAAACAAGTTTTTTCTTCTACCTTCCAGTTTCTGGAAACCTAGCCAGTTGTCAATAAAAATATAAGAGATCTCTCTATCAAGAGAGATGGAGTTTGCCAGGTATAGCCTTGTGGTGGGGGATGCAGCACATATTCAACGAAGGTAGCAGGAACTTTCTGGAATCTGGCTGATTAAAGAATAGCATGGAAAGGATCTCAAAGACAGAGAGTCTGTATCATTTTGAGGCAGTCCACAGCACATGGACTGCCTAATGCAGTTCCGCAGGGCCTGTAAGGCAGAGATGTTCCACCACGCCTACAGTTGAGGACAGCAACGGTTTCCATCTCGTCTGGCACTTCCATCCCTTTCCTCTCCCCCCCCCACAGGGTAAGGTTACAATTTGATTTATTTACAGCATCATCTGAAATTGTTTGTACTTTATTGTTTTAATTGTCTTAAATTGATATGCAAATGCATCTAATAGAATTGTGGTTTACCGCCCCAAGCCCTGTGCACAGGGGTGGGCAGTCTATAAGTCGAATGTATAAATGGTGAGTCAAAAAAAGATTTTGGAATTCTTTTGAGGGGGGCTGGATCTCAAGGAAAGAGGCCAACAAGATTGCTGAAAAAGGGTAAGAAAAATCTGGATTATTCTGCGTACATCTTAAATTACCGTCAGAGGGACTAAGTTTTAGACCTAGACCGAGAGGATGCATATCTTGCCAATTTTATGTTCCTTTGCTCAGATATTTGTCAATTGTTGCTCAACTGTATGTTTTCCCTTTTTAAATCAAAGACTACTTATTCAACAAAAGATTTTTTTGTCAGGGTCAGTTAGAGATCCCCTGTTCCAATTATGTGAAATGTGGGACCCAGATCATGAATAGTTTTATAGGCCAAAGCAAGCACTATGAATTAGACTGAACCAGCCCTGTAGTCAACAAAGTAAAGGCTGCCTCCTTAGCCAGAGATAAAATGTAGAACTTTGCATTAGCTGAAGGTTCCAGGTACTCCTCAAGGGCAGCCTCATGTAAAGAACACTATAGAAAAGTCTGGAAATTAAAGAACCATGGATCAATGTGCTAATATCCTTGACTTTCAGGACAGAACTAGAACTGCAAAAATCAATGGAAACCCATTCTACAGACACCTATCAAACAGCAAGGCATGGTCCAAGACAACACCAAGGCTGCAAACCTGTGCCCATAGGTCAAAAGCCTAACAGGTCATCAATAAAGTACAATGCACAGGTTCTCAGCTTGTCCAATCAAGCACTTCACAGGATTTCACTTGAAGAAAAGCATTTCAATTGGTTTTGAGCATGTAGCTTCCACTGCCACAAAGTAACTGGCAAGAAAACTTCACTAGAAAGGTAAAGGAGAATGCTTACTTGTTCTGAAATGTGCTGATGGTCACATGGGTAGAATGAGACCCCCCGGGAGGTGTGTCAGCTTGATGAATGGTTCCTCTTGGAAAATATAATAGATCTCCAGGCTGGAAGGAGTTGGGTGAACGCAGACAGTTATAATTTGGACTCTTAAAAGGCCTACACTGCTGTGCTTGTGAATATTTTCTTAAATCTCTCAGCACCACCAAAAACAGCTCAGTCTACCATTCTGAACTGACAGAACCCTCCCAGTTCCATGCCCAGCTGTACCCTTGCAAAAGTATTCCATCCCCAAACCCTGCAGCTAAACGTTATATGTCATTATAAATATTTATTATGATAGGATATTTATCCTGCAAGTCCAGCAATGTTTAAATTTACAGAATAGTCACAATTTTTTACTGTGGACCATATCATATCTTTCTGATCAGCTAAGTGTAATGCATTCTCTCAACATAGGACATAATCTGCTAGTGGAGAAACCTCTGGCATTGGGGACAGGCCTTGAGCCACCTTTAGCCAAGCAGAGTTCCAAGATGTATGAAATTCACAATACTATCTGAATTAAATCAGCCATGACTACACAACTGCATCTACACAGTTGAGCAGGATTCACAAGTAACAGCAAACCATGGTTTCTCATTATAAAAATCAGCCTTGGCATCCTCCACCCACAACAAACCATGATTTGTTAGGTCTGAATGAAACACCTTATTAGTACAGGTTGGAGGGAAGTATACAAACCATGAATTGTTGTTTGAACATAACAATAGTTTGCAGTGAAAGAAGAAATTATTTCCAAATGGGAAGTGAGCACACCAATCCAATGACATTTCAGGCTCATCCCCATAATGACCACATTTCTGTTGTTGCACGTGAACTATGCCACACACGCTTTCTCTAATATGTATAATACAGAATAGATCTATAAGAAATAAGAAATGATTGAAAGCAGAAGCATTGTGAGATAAAGGTACCAAGCAAGATCACTATGACCTTCCTCTAAGGTCTAGAGGATGAAGACAAGTTTCCTTGGCAGTAGGGAGTGGATTTTATACACTTTTAAAAGAAAGAAACTTTAGTCTAGACACCACATACTCCAGGCACCAGTACCTTTAATAAGAAGTCATGTGTTGGAGTTCCTATTCTATCCTCAGGTTCAACATTGTATTCTTGAGCCAGATTCACAGTGGGTTGGTACAGCTGCCAGTGCTTCTCTCCTTCCAGCTGTAGAATAAACACCTGCAGAGAACACAAATCAATGGTGCATCAAGAACACACCCCCCCCTGTTTCTACCACATTAAAGTAACCCCACTGGAGAAAACATATTTGTTGACAGTTATTTATAAAACATAAAACTATCCTCATAACACTGACAAGTAATAGAGCTTATCTAAACTATCATGAACCAGAATGTACTTGTATGAATGCATACACCATTTATTATATAAAACACACACAATGGCTTCCAGGAAGTCAGTTTATTTCTGCTGACAAAAACAGTTGTGACCAAGATACTTACAGGCAATGTTGTGTCCTCTTACCTCAACATCATCATAGTGTGGAGGCAGGCCTTGGGACCCTGGAGGGGTAATATAAACATTAGATCCAACCAGTGAGCCAAAGAAGCATTCCAATTTCTCCTGGATTCTCCAGAGTTCATCCTTTATTTTAAGGAAAAAGAGAGAGTAAGCAAGGCAAAAACAATGGCTCTCTCTTTTCACCATCACACCTACACCATTCTGGGCTGACTGAATGACCTGCAAGACACAACGAACAACACACACCAGCCCCTCCCCCCCAACAAGAGTGCCTGCCTGCTTACAGATATACTATTTGCAAACCTAACAGCAGGCAGGATCAAATTTGGACAATACATTAACTTGACATTACTGGAACCAGAAACAAAACTGACAGATATGTTAGACAGATGTAATCCTATGAAGCACAATGTTCCTGGAATAAAGGAACATCCCACTTAACCATTTTTCATTTTGGTCCACTTTATTTTCTCCTCCAGCCCATTAACTACAGTGATCCCGTTTCATTTTATTTGAGTAACTTCACTATGCAGTTCCAAACAAAAAGATTCACTAATTAGTTCATGAGAAAGAGCTGAATGGAGGTAGGAGCAGTGATTCACTGGTAGATTACCTCTGCTTGGCATGCAAAAAGTGAAAGATCCAGGTCTCCAGTTAAAACAGGATCAGGTCATGACTAATGTGAAAAATCTCTACCTGAGATCTTGGAGAGGTGCTACCACTCAAGAGTAGGTGGTATTCACTTCAACAGACCAACAGTCTCACTAAGTGTAAGGCAACTTCATAAGTATTGAGAACAAAATATTTTTACACAATTTATATAGAAAGTTGCAGCGTAATTCCTTTAAAGCACAGTATATGCCTATGATATGTACCAAATTAAGTAGGCATACATCAATATTGGTTTGGTTATCACACAACCTTCTTCACATATGGCACGCTCTTCATTTTACAGCAGATTATGCCACTCAAAAATGCCAGAATTGTATTTTAAGCAAAGGTTGTACTTTACATGAACTGAACATAAGAACATAAGAGAAGCCAATGCTGGATCAGGCCAATGGCCCATCCAGTCCAACACTCTGTGTCACACAGTGGCCAAAAATACCAGGTGCCATCAGGAGGTCCAGCAGTGGGGCCAGGACACTAGAAGCCCTCCCACTGTTGCCCCCCCCCCAGCACCAAGAATACAGAGCATCACTGGCCCCAGCCTGGAGTTTAGTCACAGATATTCAAATTGTCCTGGAAACAATTCTTGAACTTGTGCATAAAAGTAAAGTATTAATCGTTAGACAATGCATCCATCTGCACTGAATACAGACCTAAGCTTCCTGTCTCATTACCAGTGCTGACTTCTCCATGCCCACTAACTCTCTGCATATCACACCCAATCCAATCATGGCCGCTATTCCCATTCATCTGCTATTGTCATTTGGCATCTGAAATCACTCCACTTTCCAATATATAGGACAGATGGACTCACATTCTAGCTGCCACAAATTTTGTTAGTCTTTAAGGTGCTACTGGACACTTGCTCTTTTGTATTAATAGCTAGTGAGCTTCCACTCAATTCACCAGGTGTGACAATTTCTTCCAAAGATTCAAATACCATACTGACCTGAACCATTCTTCCTCTTACACTAAAAATATTGGCTTGACCTCCCTTCGGTAGCTCTAAATGAATTAAAGTTATCCTGTAAAACTGACACTCCTTGTAGCTTCATTAGACTTACAATGAATGTCAATCTAGTAAACTAAGTATACTTTGTATCATTTCCCAGAATTTCTAATGCCAAGCAAGATTTAATATATACTGTTTCCAAGAATATGCAATTAAGCATCAAAGATGACATCTGAGACAACTTCCGTAATCACCCCCCCAAGGCGATGCAAACTAATTAATCTTTTGGCATGCTAAATGCTTAGGAAAAAAGAAAACCTGCACTTCATTTCTTACTACAGAATTTGAAAACTGTGCCTATAGACAAGCTGCATTACGTGATATTAAGTCCCCATATTTCAATTTATTGAAGTTCATACCTTAGCTGACATCTTGTTATCACAGGAGTAACTGTGTGTCCAGAAGGAATAATAAAGCACACAATATAGAACAATTTTCTTCTTTCTTTTTTTCTTTCGAGAAATATCCCTAAGCTCTTTTCCAGCTGGGCTGGTGACAGTCACACATAACATTGAACCCAGACGGAGAGTAAGCACATGAGATCCCAAGGCCTCAGTTAAGTATATGCCTGCCTTAGCTCAAAATTACACTTGCAAAAGCCACCACAAAATAAGGTAACTACAAAAACTCACCTTGAATCGCTGGGGTTGATGAAATTGTATTGTAGCTTTTTTGTGATCAAAATCTTTCTTTAGCTGTCTGTAGTTGACTTTGCCATCTTTGTTAAAAATCTTCTTTTTCCCGTTCACACATCTGCAGACATTAATATCCCTTCCATAACATAAACCCTGACTGACTAAGCTTTTCAGGTCATTTAACTGAAACAGAGACCGATAGCAGGATGCCATGGAGGGGTCCTCTCTCTTAAGAAGCAGTGGCTTCTGCTCCCAGTAGTCTCTGAAAAATTCCTCTTGTTTGACAGGAAAGATCAGACTCTCAAATACATTTTCTGGATGGTCACATTTCATAAGCAAAGGGCACACGGCTTCACCTCTTGCTTGCTTGCAGGGTGTCTGGTGTTCCTCCACTGTTCCAGTCTGTCTCCTTCCTTTCTTGGGCATGATCCTGTGCAAGCAACCCAGAAATTATCAATCCAATTCTATGCATGTTTATCTTAGAAGTAAATTTGAAATGAATGGAACTGAGCATGGACATGATTGCAAGCTATGCTGGGACTTTTTCACTGGTCTAACAGAACTTGCTTCTAAGTAAGCATAGGATGAGGGTGTCTGGCCATAACTTTTAAACATGACTAGCCAGACTAGCCTTTACAGGATAGATTATCTCCAAATATTATCTATAGAGGGCAAAGGTGTACAGACTGTTGCACTGTCTAGCAAAATAAAAAAATAGCCTTCAGATACACAGATACAAGTTCCACAAAATTGCTTACAAGAAACTTACTCACAAGGTTCATGGAACTTGCTCATACGGGACGTCAGCCTTAGTTTCCCAGGGATTATTCAGAGAAGCAGAGTACACAGAGGCCCTTCAAATATTTAAACCTTGAAGAGAGTTGGCCAACCCTATAGTTCTAAAAACAATGGAACCCCACTCAAAGTACTCAAAGGTGATACATACTTGAGACAAAATTTAAAAGTGCCATTCCTAGACACTGGGGGTTTACACATGGACACTCTTTCCTCAGTCCCAGAGAAAGAAACATTTTTCAAGTGTGAGAGGCCACTGACCCACCAAAGTTCAATTACAAACACAACACATGACATTGATGGCAGTTTGCATGTTCAGTGCAAAGCACTAGACTTTAAGTTAGTGAGACACTGAATCATGTACATACTCATCTGCATCAGTATTAACAGAGTTGTTATTGCACACATTTAGGCCCAAGGTGTGTTTTTCTGCTATAAACCCAAGGCTAGTCTTCTAGGTTTCTAAGAGAAGCTATCTGGGAAAAAAAAACTTAATCGAATCTCAGCAGAGTCACCTCAGCCCTTCAAGCCTTTGTTATCTGACTGAACACATCTGGCTCCAAGATAAAGCTTTTAAAATGTTGGTCTATCTGGCTCCTTTAGCTCCCATGACATATTCTATGACAATGATAATTGCCTGGCATCCTCAACTAACCTTCCCACTCTCTCTGTTGGGGAAGTGCCGCTTATTTGTTAGCAGCTGGTTTCAGCCACAGAGGTTGTGTTAATGCTGCCATTATGTAAAGCATTTTGAGATCCTTTTTTAAAGGAGCTCAGAGGTGCTGTGCACACGTCACCATCATGCCTTTTAGCAACCTCTGCAGTCCCCCCGGGCAACGAAGGTAATGTATAAAACATTATTTCCCTCTCCTGCCTGCTACATCTTTGACTAAATATTTTAATACGGTACCACTTATGCTCCCTTCTTTTCCTATTTAAGAAAACAAAGCACTGAGAGAAAACTGGCAAATGTACAATGATGGTGGTGGGGAGAGCTAGAATTTTTTCTCACATACATTTGAGACTTACCAGATCAGAATGTCAATAAATAAAAGCAACTGGAGATCTGTGGTGCTTGTCTCTGGAAACAGAATTTTCTTGATTGGTATGAAAAACTGGTAATGCGAAATAAGTAATGTGAAATAAGGATCAACTTTAAAGAGTAGAAGGGAGCACTCATTCCTTAGCATGAAGTAGTTTAGAGTATTCAAAGTACTTTGTGGTACAACATTTACAACAACCCTCTAAATCTGTAGATGGTGGGCTGAGGTTTGAAAGAGAATGCTTGCATAGTTATTAACATCACAGATGAGCTGTGATTTGAACTGAAAACATGCTGCTATTTCAAGAGCTATTTCTGCATTCCCACAGCTAATCTCAAACATCTAATCTGTAACCATCCCAGTCACAGTGTGCCTCTACAAAGCCTGTTCACAGGAGATAATTCCAGGGAGGGTCCATGGAATATGGGGAAGGTACCAATGAGTGTTCGGCTGAATGCCTACAAGGAAACTACACGTTTACAGCTGAACATGTACAGAGTGCTCTCTCTGTTTGTAAAATCAGGAATCATTCATGGAGAGCTAGCATGAAACTATGGTTAGTGTATCAAACTAGGACCCTGGCTTGAATACCTACTCTGACATGGAAGCTAATAGACTTGCATGGGCTCCATTAGAAAATATTAGAGTACAAGTAGGCGGCGTGCAGGCGGCGGCAGCAACGGCCGTGAGGGGGAGTGGCGTGATACGTTCCCCCGCCTCTCTGAGCCCCGGGGTCCAGCGTCTCCCATTATTTCCTATGTGCAATCCTGTCCTTCCTTCCTTCCTTTTAGTACATCCCTCGCCGGATAAGAGCGGGGACAGGCCCCGTGGGGTGGGCGGGAGTCATCCTCCGTCCCAGGCCGCGCGCAAAGCTCCCTCCCCAACTCTTCATACAAACCTGCCAGCGCTCAGCCGGGGACCGGCACGTGGGCTGCCGCGTGAGTTAAGGCCGGCCACTCCGGGCTTCCTCCGAGGCGGGGAAACAGCGAACGGAACGGGGCGGGACTGACGGCCTGTCTTCCCCAGTCAGCGCCGCGCTCTCTGGCTACGAGGGACTTGTTGCTTGGCCGCCTATCGAGAGGGCGGAGTGGGACAGTCGCCGACGTAGAATCCGTCTTTTGGTGGGGTGGTTACCGCCTCTTTCTCTTTAGTAAAAGAAAGTTCGACGAGTGAGGCGTGAGTAGTCTTCCTGGGGCGAGTCTCTACAGCTTGTGCAGCTCTTTAGAAGTATAAAAATCCTGGAAGGGGCAAAGGCGGCGAAACTGGCCCCCAACCTGAGGATCGGGAAGCCTCCGGAAAGGGCTGTAGGCCTCTTCTCCCTAATGGCTGCCTTTTGCGTTGTCCTCGTCTCTTCCTCCTCGTCAGCCTCTCACGTTGCCACCTCCCCCATTTTCGTGATAGCTAGATGGACCCAAGGACCCTCACAGATCTCGGAGGGGGTGTGTGAGAGAGAAATGCCTACTATAGGCTTGTCTGCTCTTCAAGGCTTTAGTCTAGCTTTTGACATTACTTAAAACGCAGTCTTAGTGCAAGATGTTCAAGGGGCTGGCCTGAGAGTTAGCCAAGACTTGAGGGATTCTGCTGCTGCGTTTGTGCTGACAGTACCACAACTTGCTTACATAGTGATTTGTCTAAAGTTTCCTAAACAAGGCTTACAGTCACAGGACTTGAGGTGGGAATAAATAAAACTCAGAGAGTGTTGTGTAATGAGAATAGTAGAACACAAACACCTGTGCTTAACTGCAAAGTATTTATTCTTCAAATCATACAAGATCCAGCAAAACCTAAAATGTGTAGAGAAAAGCAAACACTTATCTATATCGATAGATCCAGATGGGTAGCCATGTTGGTCTGAAGCGGCAAAACAAAGTTTGAGTCCAGTGGTGCCTTTAAGACCAACAAAGTTTTGTTCTGGGTATAAGCTTTTGTTTGTCGGTTGGTCTTAAAGGTGATACTGGACTCAAATCTATATCCTGATTGAATGATTCTGGAGTATGGCAGAAAATTGTGGCAAACCTGGCCAAGATGGAAAGCAGTCTGCCTCTGCTGACAGTCTGGGCTCTTCCACACACTCATTTTTGTCACTCATTTGTCCCTGTTGCTTTGGGTCCATCCCCCCCCCCCTTTTCCACATGTGTTTTGCTCCCTCTGGGACTACTAGAGACAGCAAAACACATTGGAGGGGGAAAACCCTGAAGCAACACAAGTGATGAAAATCAGAATGCAGAAGAGCCCACTCTTTGCCAGCTGCTGTAAAGGTGCCATAAAACTACTGCTAAAATGCAATAAGACTTAACAGGGGAAAGGGTGTATATGCTGGGAGGGTAGGATAAAAATCAAATAAATGATGGTGCCACTTCCTGAACCAAAATTAGTGGATGGATTCCAGGAAGGTGTGGTGATAGGATGGGCAACAGCGACATTATCGGTTTGTCCCATGTGACCTCCCCATTAAAAATGTCATCGGAACATCTTAAACCCAGCCTCACAGAAACAGCTATCATACTGCATATTAAGTGAAGAACTGGCTGAGAGCACTACGGGCAGGAACACAACACCGACTGACCATTCCAGGCCCTAAGGACGCCAAGCTTGCTGCCACCTGGGCCAGGGCCTTTTCAGTGGTGGCTCCATACTGGTGGAATGAGCTCCTGGAAGAGATCAGGGCCCTGCGGAACTTCTGCAGGGCCTGCAAGATGGAGCTCTTCCACCAGGCTCTCAATTAGGAGTCGCCACACCACCACCACTACCAACATCTATAGTTACGGGCCGGGCCGGGTCTGGAGAGCATATTACATCATCGCTCTATGCTGAAGATCACTAAGTTGGAAAGAACTGGTAGTATGCCATCTCATTTAGCCAAAGATGATACCATCACTAGCACTTTAATTATTGGAGTGTTCTAATGTTTACTGTTAATGTTTATATTTAAATATTTTAATCTTTGTATATGGTTTTACGGTACTGGGTACCGACTTATGCTAGCCGCCCTGAGCCTGCTTGCGGGGAGGGCAGGGTATAAATCGAAATAATAAATAAGTAAATAAATATATTGTGAACTAAAAAACCCTAAATACAGTTAGCCCTAAATACAGTTAGCCTAATGTGTAAATTAATGCTGATTAGTCTGGTTACAGTTTGTTTTACAGTTGCCTATTGGGGTATTTCCACTGCAGGCTGTGGAAGGTTAGTAGTTCAGCAGTTCGAGACCCGGGTGCCGCATGATGGAGTGAGCGCCCATCTCTAGTTCCAGCTCCTGCCAACCTAGCAGTTTGAAAGCAAGATATTGCAAGTAGATAAATAGGTACCACTTTGGTGGGAAGGTAACAGTGTTCAGTGCACCTTGGTGTTTAGTCATGCCGGCCACATGACCACGGAAACGTCTTCGGACAGCGCTGGCTCTTCGGCTTTTAAATGGAGATGAGCACCGCAACCCTAGAGTCGGATTCGACTGGCTTTCGAGCAAGGGAACCTTTACCTTTTTTATTGGGGTATTTAGCTCTCTGACAAATTATGTCATGTAGAATCAAGTGGAGAAGTTGTGTCAGCCTGTTGAAGGATTCTGAACAGATTTGTGGCATAAATGTTTGTGGATTAGAACACAATAAATCTGTTAAGTCTTTAAAGTGCCACGAGATTCCTTTGTGCTTTTAGTAAAAGTAGGATATGAACATTTAAAATTTTGCTACAAAAAAATTATGAAATACTTGTATCATCAGTCTGCTAATTCTGAGGCATAGTGCCTACACAAGACTTTCATCACTGTCTGCAGACATGCATATTTGGGACTAAAACCTTTTGAAAACAGTGGGATTTACTTCCAAGTAAAGAAACATAGGATCAGGCAGCATTGTGTTCCCTAACTACAGGATTGTATTTTCCTATCTAGCCTAGTGAGGAGCATAAAGCCACATTAGCCCAGGCATGTTTTTGGCAGTATAAAGTATGGCAAATACATACATTGGGCTCCATCAGTCTTTGTACAGAATTTTACCAACTTTTCCCCAAAAAACTGTATTTAGGAACTTGATAAATATCCTTCTCTGTACTGGAAAACTAATCCTTGTTAATCATAAAAGTGAGAATACACAATTTAGGAGGTGCCTTTTATTTTTAGCTCACTAGTGAGTGTGTGTGTGTGTGTATTATGCCGTGTAACAAGTATCTCTCTTCTTCACATGAAATTAGTTTCATAAATGATATTGTAAGGTACGTTACTCTGGAGCAGTTCTAATATAGTCAGTGGGTTTCCTCAGCATTTGTAACCAAGAAGTAGGGAAGACACAGTGACTGCATAGCATTTCCTGTTCTTTCCTTGCTTCAGTCCCTGTCCGCCTCCACCCTCTGCAGTCACCAATCCCTCCCAAGCCACCAGAGGCCTCTTTTAAAAAATTGTTAATTGATATATCCATACTGTACTGAAATGTCAATTTTCATTTTAAAAGCCCTCTAGTGGTGGGAGGTGGCAACTGCAGAGGCCTTGGGCAAGGAAGATGGTGCTGAAGTGAGTGGAAAATGAAAAACTACACCTTTTCGTGCAGCGTGACTGATATTTTCCCCTAAAAGACCATATGAAACTGGATTTGGGAACAATTCTAGCAAAATGGAGGAGAAACGTGGAAAACGGATTCCAACACCCTAAATTAGACGCAAAACGGAAGCAAAAGCTCCATGTGGTTGCAGCCGTGGATGATTAGGGAATGATGTCCAACACCCTAAATTAGACGCAAAATGGAAGCAAAAGCTCCATGTGGTTGCAGCCTGAATTAATTTGAGTAAGTAGACAAATATTGCATCATTTGTTTAATACATGGTTAATACCCAATATGGAATGGTGTTTCCCAGAAGCAAGCCCATGCAAAATTCCAACATGGTGTTCAAAGAGGTATTGAAATCAATACAGAGCGGCACGATTATTCATTCATACAAAAGGACTTCTGATTATTCATTCAACCTGATTATTCAACCTGATTATTCATTCATACAAAAGGACTTCTGTAACACTTCACATCTATTGAAAGTTATTGTGTGGAACATCTGAAGATTTTGGCCTCCCCTGCCTACACTAACCAGGTGCATTGTCCTTTCTTAAAGATCGCTGTGGCATCCATTAAATGGGTCCTTGTTTATTCATCATATGCCCTGCACTTTTGGGAGGCGTTTGTGGATGCTGGGAATTGAATTTTTGCTATGTGTTGGTTTTTGAAATGTTAACTCTGTATGAATTGTATTTATTATTATATTGTATTTTAACTGTTCTAACCCACCCTGAGCCCACTTGCGGGGATGGTGGGATATAAATCCAACAATAAATAAATCTTTCCAGTACTACTGTTGTCCCATTTCTTTTCCCTCTCCTGTTTAGCAATGTGCAACTGCTGCCTCCTTATGACTTTTCTAATGGTCATTAATTATGGTAATGAGATCTGTTTTCTTATAGCTTCAAAGCACCCTGAGGAGAAGGAGGCATTGGATCAGGTCCTTGGCATTGGAAGGAGAGGTGTTTAACCCATCTCCCGTGCAGCTTCCACATTTGAAATTGCTTGCTCCCTTAATAAAAGCTACTATCCTGCTTTCCTCAAACTAACAAATAGTTCCTTCATCTATGAATTGCTTCCCTGCAGCTATGCACCTGACATTCTTTAAAATTTGAAGCATCATGCAAAATTCTTCCAGGCTTTTGATACTGACCAGTAATTGTGTTGGCTTTTAAATGCTGTTTTAATCCCTGCTTATTTATTCTTTTATGTTATAAGATTGTATTGACATTTTTTGAATTTATCTTTCTGTGAACCACCTTGGAAACAGGTTGAGAGGTGGTCTAGATTTTAAATGAATAGTGACCGCTTCAGAAGATCTTTCAGTCAGGAAATGGTGCAGGGAGAAAGGGTACTGCTTCTTTTAGCACTGCAGCCCCAGTCCTGTTAAGACTGCCATCCCCCCCCACACACACCATACACACACAGCCTTGAAGCCTTAAAGCGCTAGAAGAACTAATATCTTGGTTGGCTCTCAAGCAATGTCAGTCCATTTATAGCTAATTGGGAAACTACCTGAGTTCAAGGTCCAGACTTAAACGGGACAAGCAGATGCATATATCTTTCCCATAATATTCCCCCAGACCCCCCAAAAAAGGTTGATGGAAGGTGATATTGAGCAGAGAAAAAGGTTAAGCAGCCCATTCTTGCTCCACCTCCACCACCCTGCCATGGTGCCACTTTTTTCTCTGTTGTTAAAATCTCTTCCTAAGACACACTGAGCTTCATGCCACATCTGCCTTTAGCGCAATCCTCTGCACAGTAACCTGGAAATATATCCCACTAACACTAGTGGCATTTACTTCTGAGCACATACCTCGGATCAGTCTGTAAAGCCACTGCTTCACATTTTTGTGAATATGGTATCGATAGTGTTCTGCATTGTTTTAATGCACCAAGTTTCAGGTGTAATTCCCACTGGAGTTTCTTTTTAAATTATTCTTAGGGGCTATGACCCCTTGATCTAAAATTACTAATCATCAGTCATTCAACACATATTTAAGGGTTAGGTGGAGTATCAGAATCTGGCCTATAATAGTGTACAGTGTGCACCAACCCAGCCAGTGTCCTTTTAAGTAGTCAATGTATAACTCCTCACATAACCAGAATTTGCTTCTTGAAAACAATCTAAGGTTTGACTTATAGATGGCAGGAAAACATAGGCAAGAGTAGGGATGAATAGCTGCTGCGTGTGTGAAGAGAGGATAGCATTGGCAATATTATCAATTGTATTGTAAACTATTCAGCAGCATCGCAGGAAACCTTATGTAACCACTGCCAGTAGAGTAACTGCAGAAGTAGAAGTACCATACTGCTGCTGTGCAAGGCAACACAGTTGAAAAACCACTTCTTTAGAAATGTCAAGAGTCACTGGGGCTTCCTTTCTAGTTAACAAGTCTCACAGGGAGAAAATCACTTCTTTCCTATCAGAATCTGTTCTTCAAACTCTGAATTATCTCCTGTGTTGATTGTGGCGTGCATGTTTTAACATGCATTTTCTGATGTGCTCAAAGGCAAGAAACATCAGCTATAGTTCTTTTTGTTCATATATACAAACCCCAGTAAAAAAAGTTGAATATGATGTATACAATAGGAAATATAACCCTGGAATATGTGTCAATGACATGATTGTTCTGCAGAATAATTCTCCCCACGTTCCCTTTCAAGGATCTTTTCCTCTTCATGCGAGGTTCATCTAGATTGGTGATACTGGGTGTTCTCCCGCGTGTTGAACTCTCTTCGGAATGGACAGAATAGGTGGTCAGGTCAATATCGGTGTCCGTGTCATGATAGCAGCCATCAAACGCCATCGCTTGCACTGCATCGATGTTATATGTTCCAGCAGCCTAAGAATGAAAAACTATTATTATTGGGATAAGAGGAGTCTGGGGTGCTGGTGCAATTTCAGTTGTCATCTGACTATATATATAGGGCTTTCTTTTCAATATTTTCTTGTTGGAAATAGTCATCAAGCAAGGGTGTCTTGATGAGTAACATCAAGGCTACAATCCTTGTCAGTCTCTCATTGAAACAATTGTGACTTTCTTCTGACTAAACATTCATAATTTTGCATTGCATAAGTGCTTCTGTACAGAATGCCTTACTTATGAATGTTCTTAAATAGAAAGTACATGAGTCATTTAAAAAAGGAATTTACATTCTTGCCAATTAAATTTTTCATTCTAATTATAGGCATTGGAAATACAAATACCACCCTAAAATATCATTTGGGGAAACAATCTAAAATTCACTGTTAGCGTTTTTCATGAATAATGGAAAGGGCTTGTTAAAAACAAAATGTTTGGCTTTTGTCAGAATAGCTGTTCTAGTTATGTAACTGTGATGTCATGTGATGTGTCTAGCCAATCAAAAATAACCACAGCATTCTGGTGCAGAGAGAAACCACCAGGAAAGAGGGAGATGGGATGCCTCTTCCCTGGCAATCCCATCTCCTTTTCTCGTGGCTGGCTCAGCCCATTCAAAGGGGCTATGCCAGGGAGCCAGATGCACCTGCCAGCCCCCTGGCATAGCCTCTTTAAAGAGGCTGCACAAGCGATGTATCTCTGCACCAGCGAAGCTGCCTCTGGGGAGCCTGCAGCTGGGACAGTGGGGAGAGCTCTCCCTGCCATCCCCGCCGTGGGCTCCTTCTTGCAGCCCAGTATCAAGGGGCTGCAGGAGGGAGCAAGATCGCTGGGCTGCTGGGGAGAGCTGCGTAGTTAGGAGAAAAGGAGACGGGACGCCTCTTCCCCAGTGATCCTGTCTCCTTTTCTCCTTGCTCTGCAGCCAGGAGAGAGGGAGATGGGAAGCCTCTTCCCTGGCGATCCCGTCATCCTTTCTCCTGACTGACACAGCCTGTTTAAAGCTATGCCAGGGAGCCAGGAGCAGCAATACACACTAGACACACATTGGAATGTGGAGTGCTGGAGGGGGCGATCCTCTTGCCAATGCTGTTCAGCATCTATATGTGCCCTCTTGCCCTTGTGGTCTGGGGGGTTGGGCTGGGCTGCTGTATGCTGATCTGTTGTTGGATGACTGCCCGGACTCTCCCCCGGAGAGTTTGGACAGGGCTTTGGAGGACAGGGCTAGGTGGCTACGGCAGGGTTGGTTGAAGTTAAATCCTTGACGCGGCCTGTGCCCGGGGGGGGGGGGGGGGGGGTGGACTTCGGAATCCAGCTCCCTACCCTGGACAGGGCAGTGTTGGTGCAGGCCCAGAAGGTAAGGAGCCTAGGGGTGACTCTGGAGCCCTCACTCTCCATAGAGGCCCAGGTCACCACAGTTGCCAGGTCTGCCTTTTATCACCTCTGGCAGATCAGGCAGCTGGTTCCGTCTCCCCCCATGACTTGGCTACAGTGACCTATGCAATGGTCACTTCCAGGCTTGAATACTGTAATTCACTTTACACGGGCTTATCCTTGAGGCTTATCCAGAAACTCCAGCTGGTGCAAAATATGGCAGTGTGCCTGCTGACTGCCACGTCTGTGTGGGCACATATTCAGCCGGTGCTTCACCAATTGCACTGGCTACCAGTTGAGTACTGGATTCATTTCAAGGTGCTGGTGATTACCTTTAAAGCCCTATGCAGCCTGGGACCAACATATCTAAGGGACTACCTCTCCCCATATATGCCCGGAGAGGCTTGTGCTCCACAGATCATCATTTGTTGGTTGTCCCCGACCCAAGGGATGTCCACTTAGCCTCAACCAGGGCCAGGGCTTTTTCTGCCCTGGCGGAACATGCTCCCGACTGAGATCAGGGTGCTGTGGGAACTAATACAGTTTTGCAGGGCTTAAAAGAGGAGCTTTTCCGCCAGGCCTTCAGTTGAGGTGGTGGATGTCCATCAATTGGCCTCCCTGTTGCAGTCTCTTAATGTTACGCTGCTATTAATAAGATCTCTATGGCTCAACCACAGTCCAGTTGTTCCCAGCTATAAGGATTGCTGAATATGTAACTGTTGCAATGCCTACCTTTTAACCGTTTTTACAGTTTGATATTTATTCCTCTAACTGTTCATTGATTGTAATTTATTCCTGTGACCTGCCCTGAGCCCACTTGCAGGAAGGGTGGGATATAAATTGAAATAAATAAATAAACAGCCTCTTTAAATGAGCTGCGCCAGTGAGCCCAAGACAGCTGGGCCAGCGTGGAGAAGGCTCTGCACCAGCTCAGCTGTCTGTGGCTCCCTGGTATAGCCCCTTTAAATGGACTGCATGAGGGAACCTACAGTTGCAATGGTGGGGACAGCTCTCCCCGCCGTCCCAGCTGCGGGCTCCCTCATGCAACCCAGTTTAAAGGGGCTGCAGGAGAGAGGCCAAGATTGCTGAGCTGGTGGGGAGAGCTCTCTGTACCAGGAAGCCTGCAGCTTGGCCAGTGGGGAGAGCTCTCCCACCCACCCCACAGCTGAGACAGCAGGGCGAGTTCTTCCTACCTATCAGCTGTTGGTTTAAATGGCTTTGAGCCATTTAAACCAAGCAGCTGAGCAACAGGGAGCTCCTAGCCCTTCAACTGTTTCTCCTGAAGAGCAGAACACAGGGGAAAATCCCTGCATTCTGCATTTTACGATCATGAACTGCCCCCCAAATTTCAGAGAAGTTTGTTGTTCCTCAGTTCACAAACCTGGATTTGCAAACTCTATACCACCCAAAATTCATGATGAACTTTGGTTTATCAGCTGGTTCATGCCCATCCCTACTGCAGATCCCTGCACACTGCCAAAAAAAGTCATTACTGAAAGTCAAACACCCCTTGAAAACAGCATGGGATGCAATACAGGAGGCTGAAGTGAGAAGATAGAATCAGCAGAAACTACACCCCCTCCACATACCAGCCTTGTGTGAATAGAAGTACCAGTCTGTTTGCACAATTGAGGTTTGTATGCAATCCAATTTACATGTAGTTTTCTGTGACTGAAACACATGCATATTTATACCTTCCCTTTCTTTTTTAGCTGCTTGCGTTCTTCTACTGTGGTGAGATAATTTACAGCTGCATATTCAATGACAGACAGGAAGACAAAGACGAAACTGATCCATAAGTATATATCCACGGCTTTTATGTAAGACACCTGAGGCATTGAGGCACTTACTCCTGTGATTATGGTTGACATTGTCAGCACAGTGGTTATACCTAGGAATCAAATGACAATACCAGTTAGTTCCTGCATTTTGCCGAAGTACACACAATAGTATGAACTGTTTACAAAAGGCTGATGGTCTGCTTTCCTTCCTACATTAGTCACAAAATATACACCACAGGGAATAATTGAGCACTCTAGATCTGTGATGTTTTTGCTATTTTTCTACCAACTTTGGTTTGATGGCAATGCAAGGTTAGTGGGATAACTGGCTTTCCCCCAAAACATCAGTGCTGTTTTCATGAAAACTCTAGCAATAATCTAAGGTAGCTAGATGACTGGCTCCCCCCTTCTTGGAAAGTGTTTCCTAGTTCAGCGCCATTATTCTCAGTGGGGCAGCATGAAGATTCTGTGGTGGTTCCTACATTGTGGAGCAATCTACCTCAAACTATTAGAAAGGTCTCCTTGCTTTATTGTTTCACAAAATGTACAAAACAGAATTGTTCAGGAGGGCATTCTTGTAGAAGGAGCAAAGCTGCAATGTAATGGTTCAGCTCAGGAAGTAACTTTTATTAGGGATAAAGTCTTTCCTACAGAGATTGTCTTGTTGCCTTAAACAGATACGTTTGCATTCCAGACATACTTAAATAACACAAAGCAATAAAATCTATACAGTATTCATGAGGAACCTATACTGTAGGCAAGAATACTGAACAATATTGTGCCAGTCTGGGACACAAAAAACAAGAGATTAGTTAACATGAAGAAATCTTGTAGCATCTGAAAGATTAACAGATTTCATGTGCTAAAGGACAGTTCAGATGCATGAAATGAATTCTCAGATCTCTTAAAGTGGCCTGCAGCCAATACAAGCTTATGCTTCAATAATCAATGTGTTAATCTTTAAGGTGCTAGAAGACTTTGCTGCAACAGACTAACATGCTACCCCCACTGGTGTTTGTAAATTATATCAGTTGTGAATTTTCATCCAAAATTTCTACTTGGTAAAAATATAGCCAGCTCCACCGGACTGCTATAGGTTCCCCACTTTCCTGAGCAGTGAGAAGTTCCAGAGAAATTTCAGCCTCTTATGTTGATTCCATCATGAGGAGAGAGAACACTAGAGACTTATGGTGTGTTTATAATATTGTCTTTATTTGAAAACAAGCAGGAGGGGCCACAAGGACTTGCAAGAGTCGAACTTAACAACTGTATTTGTATGTATATTTACTGTTCAGTGTTGTAGGGTCAGATTAAAAGACACGCCTAGCTGTGCAGCTCAGTTCATTCTCACGGAAACCCCTGATATTAATTTGACAGATCCTTACAGTTTGCTAACCACAAGACCCTTGGAGTAATTTCATCATTTATGCGGAACTTGAAGCTAGCAGGACGGAAGGGCTTTTAATGCAGCTCATTTTCATAAATACCAACAGGGAAGGGGGTGGAATATCTTCGGATGCACAGGAAGGAAGAGAACCCACTCCGAGGGGAAGGGGGAATCTAGAGCTTCTTGCAAACAAAAGAAACAGAGTCCCTAGGGTCTCCTCGAGGCTGCTGCAGTGCTGCAACACTTCAGCACATGTGCAAAAAACAGGCAGGAAGCAGTAAAAAAATCCTCAAATGTGAATCTGAACATATGGAAGACTGACGGGGAAAGATCGAAGCAAACATGTCAGTGTGAACTGATTGCACCAATAGAATGATCATTGGAATCGCCATGACACTGATGAAAAACCAAAAGGCAGCTGCAGTCTGGAAAACCCCTTAGACATTAAACCCATAATAGTTCTGCTGAATGATTTTTATTTGCTATTTTACGACAGCATTGCATAATCTTATTTCAAATGCAAAGAGTTTTGCCAGTATATTGGGTTCATGGTGGTAAAAACGATTAGGATGGTAAAATAGTGAAGCATCCTGGGAGCGGCTTCAAACATACACCCCCGTGCCACTTTTCTGTCCACATTTCATGCATTGGCTGCAGGAGCTACATCTCACGGAGAAGCTGATAGAACTGAGACACAGCATGCCATAGACTGGCTGGCTACATTAGAGCAGGCAAGGGAGTTGCCGTATCTCGCTACTGCAATAGTCAATGTACCCTGTATGCTTCCCACACACACACAATTCTACATCCACATGATATGGTGGTTTGTTTTTTTGTTTTTTTTTAACAATCAGGAATTCATATCAGGTAAACTTCAGATGGTACATTTTTGTTAGTGTGGGGTTTTTTTCTATAATAAAAATTTGCACTCTGGAAATAAGAACAGCTTTGTTGGCACTGGAAGTGAAGTATTTTCTGAAAGTAGAAGAATAATACAGGACCACATTTTCCAATAACTTGGGCCAACAAGAAACAAAAACCCTTCCCATTATGCAAGGACTCCTCTGTCTCCAGGCTACATTTTCATATGCCCTCCTACTATTTGGTAGGCATCTAGCAAATATGGCAGCAAAATGGGGTATAGCAGAACGGGACATTTTCCACACAAACGGCTCGCCCTGCTCTTGTATTTCTATTCCTCCGCCTCTTCAGTTGGTTTATGCAATGGTATTTGCCATCTCAGATGAAAAAATTGAAAAGCAAAGGGGGGTTGGGGGGGGGGGAGCTGTTTGTGCGGAAAACATCCAGTACTGTGAATTGATAAGGGAAACAGTGGAAGATACAGTCAAGATGGTAGAGAATGTTGACGTAGCCAAGGCATAGAGAGGAAGCAGGGGCCAAAGGAAAGACAGGCCAGGCAAAGGAAGGAAATCAGCTAACACCCATCCACCCCCTGTCCGGGGTCACACTTAAATGCACACTCCCGTCATTTAATGGTGGGCATCTTGCTAGTATCTCATGAAATTGAGATTTTTTTAAAAAAACTTGTCAGCTTTAAAACCATGGCTGGAAGAAGTTCCATTGCAGGAAGAGCCCTTTAAGTTAAAGGGAGGCTCATTAGTCTGGAAGGAAGCTTCAGACTTTGCATAGTAAAGTGGTAGGGTACAGGCCTTGATTCTTAATGGATATGTTAACAAACTCCACATGCTTTTGGTTTTTAAACCTACGGCTCTCAAAGACATCCCTTAAGTAAGCAGCAAGACACCACACAGTCAGCTTCTGGGAATATTGCTCTGTTAATAAGTATGAGTAATGGGAAATCAACCATTCATTTTTAAATTTTCAGCAATTAAAGATGGCCTGATTCTGTGCGCAGCTATGTTGAGACAGTGACTCACAGGATAGAACACAAATATCCATTAAAGCCAAAGCTTTTCTACTTTATTCTTGAGAGGAAAAAGAAACAGAAAGGAGAGAAAGCTGCATGGTTTCTAGGTACTGCTAAAATGAATAATTAAAGAAAACATGCCATTTACTGGCTCCACAGAATGAACCCTTGCTTGTCTATTCCACCTACTGCTTAAATGACATGCTTCTTTTTATTCATAAGGAAAACTATCCTAATTCACTAACTTAAGCCAGATTTTAAAAAAATATTGAATATGACAATATCACATGAGATGCCTACCAAATTATAGGCATGTGCATGGAAATAGAGTGGAGTGGATTGAATGCCATCTCCAACTGAACATTCCCAGATGACTATACCCTCCTTCCCTAACTTTGACTGCTGCCTTCTTCCCTTTTGTCAGTTATGATGTTTACCTCTGTGCTGCTTCATCTGTAATTTCTGTATAGTCTCCACCCTGCCCCTTGAGTCCTATTCAGCTGTAGCCCATCTGTTGCCATATCAGTCAAAGGCCTTCCAGAAAATAGAAGGACATACGGAAACATGGCCAAGCGTGATTAGTTATCCTTGCATAATTAAGGCCCCGGTCACACGGCGAATTTGCCACGGGAGAGCCACGGGTGGTGGGCGGATTATCTGTGTACGATCACACCCCAACATCTGGGAAGTAGAGCGCATCCGTGGCCAACCTGTGGCTTACTGCCGAAAATGCACGATAAAAAAGTAGTACCTCCAAAGTACTGGCAACCGGTTTGCCATGGGCTGCCTCCGGACTCCTGCGGTGTGATCGTGCTGGCGTGCAGCTTTCCCCTCCGGCCCCTTGTTTACACACCAGCGCTGAGGGAAGGACTCGTGGTGTGCCGCCGGCACGTCTGATCGCATAATCGTGGATCAAACTGTGCCGGGGCAATTTGCCATGCTTCCCCCTCGCGTTATCTGGCCTGTGTGACCGGGACCGGCTGTTATTTAAACCAATAAATGTAAAGTGTGTTGGCTAGACCAGCCATTTCTCCCATACAAAATTAGTGCAAATTGTCCCTCCAGAACAGATGATTTCACAGGAAAAGCACAAACAATAACACAGGTAGAGGTAGATAAGGATTATGGCTTATATTTTTATTTTCAAACTGGGGAGTAGACTACTTGCTTCTTTGACCCAGTGGACCGGATTTGTTTTGCACCTAGCACTGTCTAAACCTTATTAAATCTGTGTAACACTTGCTTTTGTTGTTGTTGTTCAGTCGCACAGTCGAATCCGACTCTTCGTGACCCCATGGACCACATCACAGCAGGCCCTCCTGTCATCTGTCATCCTCTGGAGTTTGCTTAATTTCATGTTCGTTGCATCGATAACACTGTCTAACCATCTCATCCTTTGCCGTCCCCTTCTTCTTTGACCTTCAATCTTTCCCAGCATCAGGGTCATTTGGTGGCCAAAGTATTTGAGCTTCAGCTTCAGTTTTTGGCCTTCCGGGGAACAGTCAGGGTTGATTTCTTTTAAGACTGACTGATTTGATCTCCTTGCAGTCCAAGGGACTCTCAAGAGTCTTCTCCAACACCATAATTCAAAAGCATCTATTCTTTGGCATTCAGCCTTCCTTATGGTCCAACTCTCACAGCCATAAATTACTACTAGGCAGGGGTCATTTCCTGCGGGAGCGCATAGGAGTGGAGCTCTGGCAGTAAGGAGCCCAGGGGGTGGGCACATACAACAAGCCCCGCACCCTGCTCCCAGCAGCCCTCAAGTCGGGCCACGAGGAGCAAGAAGCAGCCAGGTAAGTTGCAGAGCCCACCCCCCCGGCCCACCTTCAGGTACAAGCTCTCCCTCCTCTGTGAGGGCAGATCTTTTTTTTTTAATGAGCTCCTGCACCTCTTTTTCTACTAAATGACCCTTGCTACTGGGAAATTGCTTTGACCATATGGCAGGGTGATGTCTCTATTTTTTATTACGCTGTCTAGGTTTGCCATCACTTTCCTCCCAAGGAGCAGGCATCCTTTAATTTCATGGCTGCAGTCACTGTCTGCAGTGATCTTGGATCCCAGGAACATGAAGTCTGTCACTGTTTCCATGACTTCCCCTTTTATCTATGCACCCACCTAAATACTGTTAAGAACAAACTGCAAACTGCTGAGTTTTTCTTCCATCTCCTCAAACATTTTTTTCTTTCTGCTGCCATTCTTCTCCCCCACCTCACCTGTTTTGCTCTTGATTTTACTGAACAGTTAACTGAAAAACAGTTTGAAGGAACTCAACAACTTACTCAGTGAAATGTGATTTTTAAAAAAGTTAGTCCTAACAAAAGAAATTGCATGACTGATGCTTTGTTAATTCTTTTAAATAGAGAAGCGTGACTACTTGCAGACATGTTTGATGTTCTTATGGCCATTTGAGATTAGCATGCAACTTTGCAAGAATATGCAAAGAGGAATTATGTTCCTTTACTCAATAATTATATGTCAACGTGCATAGGAAGAACAAGATAATGCTGTTTCTCTAATTCTTATTTACTGACACACAACTTCTCCAAGCTAGCAGTAAAGCCAGTAAAGCTAACTAATTTTCTCACTTCTTAACATACTCCAAGATGTCTTTTCTTAAAATGCTCCAAAACATCGTTCAGTGAGAACTTACCCAGTGATACTCTAGCAGGAACAGCTCTTCGGTCAATCCAAAATGAAACCCATGATAGCATCACCATGAGCATCGATGGGAAATAGGATTGTAGAACAAAAAAGAAAATATGCCTCCTTAGGCCAAAATTTATAAAAAGTCTATTGTACCAACCTGAAAAACACAAACATGTATTAGTATCTCTGCCCTGTTTTTCTTCCACTTTGCTTTGCTTAATACTTCCTATGTCCTTTACTTGATTAAAAGTCTTTCTTAAAATTTGAAATTGTCTTTAAGTACTGCAGCTTTACTCCCCTGGTGTCTGTTTCCTTTTGCTTAAAATCCTTTGTCCTTTAAACTTACCTGGTGGACTTGAGATCACTGCCACTGTGAATGGAATACACCATAGCTGCATCCCAAAGAGCTTCTTTAGGTGCACTCAAAAGTTTGCATGTACCAGCCCCGATTTTTAAATTTTTCCTTCCCTCAATTTCCAAAGCAGTTTGTCATAACATTTGAAGGGCTTGTGCTAGGAAAACCCATCCAAAGCCCTCTTGGGCTTGCTGAATTAGAAGATAGGTTTTTGGATCCTGGCCTACATATATGTGTGTGTGACTTACTGTAGATACGTGAGAAACCAAATAAGAACAATGCCATAGGCATACTCCTCTTGGACTGAATCTTTGATTTGTCCTACATACTTGGCCTATGTAAGCACTACATAGGGCTGCCAAGTGGAGACGGGGGGGGCGGGTAAACCCCCGCTTCGGAGGCCCGATTTCCGCTGCTGCGGAATTGGGCCCCGGGGGGAACTCCGCCCACCCCCCGAAGTGCAGCGTGGCACCTCAGACAGGTGCAATGCCATAGACTCCACCCTCCCAACAAGCCATTCCCTCCTAGGGAACCACTGTTGCCAATCTCAGGAGAGGGGTGGAAATCACTCAGAATTACAACTGATCTCAAGGAGGGAGGGGGGAGGAGATGCAAAGCTGAAATCAGAGGGGCAGATAATGGCAGGTTGATGCTTGGCTGGGAAGGATATAGGGTTGTCAACTCCAGGTTGGGAAATTCCTGGAGATTTGAGGGGTGGAGCCTGGAGAGGGTGAGGTTTGAGGAGTGGTGGGACCTCAGACAGGTACAATGCCATAGACTCCCCCCTCCAAACCAGCCTGGGTAACAACTGTTGCAAATCTCCAGGTAAAGGCTGGAGATCACTCAAAATTACAACTCTTCAGGTAACAGAGATCATCCTCTTGAAAAAATGGTTGACTCTGTGACATTATACCTGCTGAGGTCGCCACAGCACATTGATGCCTTGGCACTCTCCCAGCGCCTCTTTCTACATTCTGTTGTAATTATTTCCACAACTGGCCTTATTCCCAGTATTTCATAATCACACTTGCTGTTGTTTCTCACTAAATGCACTGTTTTCCTGATACACATTTGATTACTGGATCAGCAGTAATAGGGGACAGCCACTTAGCTAGCTACTAACACAGTAAAGGTAAAGGTATAGGTTCCCTTGCTCGAAAGCCAGTCGAATCCAACTCTAGGGTTGCAGTGCTCATCTCCGTTTCAAAGCCGAAGAGCCAGCGCTGTCTGAAGACGTTTCCGTGGTCATGTGGTCAGCATGACTAAACACCAAGGCACATGGAATGCTGTTACCTTCCCACCAAAGTGGTACCTATTTATCTACTTGCAATTTCTTGCTTTCGAACTGCTAGGTTGGCAGGAGCTGGAACTAGAGACGGGAGCTCACTCCATCTTGTGGCACCCGGGTCTCGAACTGCTGAACTACTGACCTTCCACAGCCTGCAGTTCAGCATCTTAACCACTTGAGCCACCGCAGCTCCATACTAACACAGTACATGAAGCAATAACAATATGGCTTATAGTGAGTTAAGGAGGAAAACTAACTGCACACTTGCTTTTATAGGGGACATCAAATTCATTGCAGGGGAAGGAGATAGGGTTGCCAATTCCAGGTGGGAAATTCCTGGAAATTTAAGGGATGGAACCTGGAGAGGCTGAGGTTTGAGGAGGGGTGGGACCTCAGACAGGTACAATTCCATAGACTCCACCCTTTGGAACTAAATTCTTAAATTGGATGCAAAGTATTTATACTGATCAGCAAGCCAGAATTCTAGTAAATGGTTCCCTATCAGAGAAAATTGAGATAACAAAAGGAACCCAAAAAGGCTATCCAATATCACCATTATTATTAATCCTGGCAATAGAAATATTGGCCATAAAAATCAGACAAGATATTAGGCTCACTGGAGTAAAAGAAGAAAAAGAATATAAGATGAAAAGTTATGTGGACGATGTTGTTATAACAGTAACAAAACTAAATAATCCATTTTCAGTGCACTTTCCAACTGGATTTTTACTGTGTAAACTAGCAAAATACAGTTGGAAAGTGGATTGAGAATGCATTATTTAGTATGTGTGACCGCAGTTTTCTTTGAAATACACAGTGGGATAAATAATCAGATTTGGATATAAATTGCATTTTTAAAAAGACCAAGATAATGTTATTAGAGGCAACTAATGAAGAACAAGAAGAGATAGAGAAAATAACAGAATGTATTGTTAGTAAAAAAAAAAAACCCAACCAATAAAATATTTGGGCATTTATGTAACAGGACAAAGTGATATAATTTATATAAAGATAACTACCAAAAAGTCTGGGTGAGCATTATTGAAGTTTTGCAAAGATGCAAAAGTTTAAAAATTTCATGGCTGGGAAGATTTTCTGCTGTTAAAATAGACATATTACTAAAGTTGACTTTTTTGTTTCAAGTGTTACCAATCTACATAGATGAAGTCTTTTAAAAATGGCAGAAAACGATACATGTGGAATGTGGAATGGGACGAAGCCGAGAATAAGATTCAAAATATTACAGGATGAAAATAGAGGAGGTTTGGTGGTACCAAATGTTAAATTGTACCACTAACTAGCTGCATTGGTTTGGATCTCAGATTGGATTATAAATCCAAACCAAAGGTGCATCAAACTGGAAACAACTGACGCCAAAGAAGGAATCCACAGTTATTTATGGATTAAGTAATCATTAAAAACTATTAAAAGACAAGATGTTAACCATATTCTGAGGGATGGACTATTAAGAATATTGTTCAAATGCAAAAATGGAATCAGTGGGAGGGCTTCTAATGTCCTGGCCCCACTGGTGGACCTCCAGATGGCACTGGTATTTCTGGCCACTGTGTGACACAGAGTGTTGGACTGGATGGGCCTTTGGCCTGATCTTATGTTCTTATGAATAAGTCTGTCTGTCTCACCATTGACATCCCCAGTTGCTGCCTACTGCGATACTAGCACAAGAAATAAAACTGGCTATATAACTTATGAATGTATGAAAAAAGGAAACATTAAAGCCTGGCAAAAAGTCTATAATGAAGGGAAAATATTTCGTGGTTGTTATATTATCAAATGGTATCTAAACTTAAAGAACAAACAGCAAAAGAAGGGGGTCGGTTAAGAGAGAAAACAGCCTTTGAACAATTTATTAGGAAAAAATTATAAAATGCTACTGCAAAGAAACAAAGCAAGTAAAATTGTATGATAAAATGGATGCAAAATTTTGGAGAATGTATATATATGAACCAGTGGAAAAACGTATGGACTAAAGAAATCAAATTTACTGAATCCCAAATATTAACGGAGAATTGGTATAAAATGTTTTGATGGTATATCATGTCCAAAGACATTGCAAAAACTAATAAAAGATATAATGGGAAGTGCTTGAACTATCAGAACACATACTATCATATGTGGTGGACATGCAACAAAATATTGGATAGAGATACATGAAGAAATGCAAAAGATACTAAAATTGTGATGGACCCTGTGTCAAAGGTGGGGGGACAGGGAATCTCTATTGGCTGCCAGCACTCTGGTGTGGGTCTAATTGCCCAATAACTTCTTCTCCCAACAGTTGTACTTTCTAGGTGACCAAATGAGGCACGAGGACCCAGGTAGAGTAACAAAACAGTTTAGTAAAGTGGTCTAATGACAACAGTAATTCAAACTACATTAGGGCTGCCAATTCCCCCCGGGGGGTGGAATTCCCCCCCGCTTTGGATCCCCGATATCTGCTCCCGCGGAATCGGGGCCCGGGGGAAACCCCACCCCCGCATGCACGTCGCTTCCCTGTGACGTCATCACGCTGGGGCGGGGCATAGCCATTTGAGGGGAAAACATAGAGTTTTCCCCTCAAATGGCGCGCACCGGGAGACGACCCAAAGTCCCCCGCCGGGACAGGTAAGCACATTTGGCAACCCTAAACTACATATAAGATAATGATGTCAGTAAAGGCAGGTAAGCAAACTAATAAAAAAATCCTAACACATCCATCTTTAAAAAGGAGTAAAATATCCAGCAATAGCATGTTTAAAATAGAAGCCAAACAGTTTTCCTTCAAAACCAGTATTAAAATCACTCATCCAGATAGGCCATCTAAAAGGTTTCAGACGTACATTCCTTCTGAAACTGCAGAAGGGATGTGGACCTTACAGTTTCCTCCAGGAGACTGTTCAGTAGCCATCAGAACAGCTACCCAAAAAGCCCACAAATAGGCAGTCCTAGTTTGTATTTTCACAGGGATTGTTGTTTTAAGCAGAAACGGAAATGTTGTTGTGTATAGAAAACTCACATGTATTATGAAGCGTGCAAACAATCCACCTGAATATAAGAGAATAACATTTTCCAAAGGCTTTAATATGTCTATCATATCATCATGCACATGAAGCTGCCTCATACTGAATCATTAGTCCATCAAGGTCAGCATCATCTACTCAGACTGTCAGAAGCTCTCCAGGGTCTTAGGAAGAGGCCTTTGACACCAACTACTACTTGATCCTTTTAGCCGGAGATGGACAATATGCAAGGACTATATATAAATATAATACAAATGCAGGGAGCAAAACTGTAACAACTAGCACGGGAGGGGGAGGTTGAGAGAGAAAGCAGTGAGGGGAGAAAGTATTTAACCTTTTCCAAAACTGCTGCTTTTTTGCTGCAGCTCTTCCCCAAACAAGTTTTCCCCTTGTTGGATTCCACATATGCCGGGGAGGGGGAGGGGGGAGCACCCAAAGAAATGGCAAGGAATAGCTAAGCTGACAATTGGCGTCTTTGGAGCCCCACAGTATATTCGTTCATTCATCCAAGCTTGAACCACTAGTGTGAACAAGAAACATATCTGAATTGGCACTAGTCTTCTCTTTACGTTTAAAAAATGCATGTACAACATATCTAAATGAATAAAAGTTCAAGTCCAGATAAACCCACTGTAGAGAAAGAAGACCAATTCTCTTTTGAAGAACGGGTTTTGTATATAACAAATGTTTTACTCACTGTTCTTATTTGCTAATAGAAGGTAAGGATATCGATATTGTCACCTGTTGATTAGGTTAGATGCTATACCTGTGCTGCTGTAGAATGCAAGTCCACTAGAAGCACTGAATTCTTCAATGAAGAATTGGGAAAGGGAGATGTGCTCATCTGTGCTGAGGGATTCATTGCCATGCTTCCAATAAAGCATCAAGTCTTCTTCATTATATGCATCTGTTAGAAGATTAAAAAATGAATGATCGCATGCCTATTGTATTTAGTAAAAGCACATAGGTTTTTAACTTACAATACATTAGAAATGAAAACACAAAATTCTGAACATGGATAGCCAGTGTTTTGTTTAGTGGTAGTCAGAACTCGTGCACACAAGTTTATTTCATTTTTGATATTAATTCCAAATGGAACTATTTAATTATTGGATTGTTTCATATAGTTTTGTTCCATTATTGTTTCTTTTGTTATTGTTTCATGGTTTATAATATTATTTTACTATTATTTCCCATTGGTTTCAATGAAAGACATATACATACTTGGTGATTTTCCATCCAAAGATTGCCAAATTTCAAACAGACATTAAAATCCTTGGGAGAGTTGATAGGAAAGATTCCCCACAGTAACACAAACACCACTGAAGCCACATAGCTTGAAGAACAGTAGCATGAGGAAGAGCCAGACTGATAGGGCAAGGGGCATTTGGAGGCACAAGGAGGATAAGGCAGGTAGCAGTACAAAGACTGTGAGGTAGATTTGCTCGAATGGCGGAAAGTTTTAGAGAGCAGCAGACAAGCAGGGGAGTGCACACTGCAAGGGGAAATTGGGCACGGCAGGGTAAGCAATGGGGAGAGGAAAGCAAAGCCCTACCCGCCCACACACACCATATCCCTCAGGATTGATATACTACACAGATGTTTGTAGTCTTAGTGGCTACAGCGTTCAGTCAATCAAGAAAGCCCAGAGCCTCTCTCCCCACTCCCCCTAAGGAAAACTGTACTCTCTCTGTGCATTTCATTAGGAAAATGCTGGCTGCTTCATAAAAGTAAAACCAATTGAGATTCAGACTGCATTCATGAAATAAAAAAATAAAATATGTAGATGGGAAATTTGTATCATTTTGATTATGATTAAGAGCACAGTGTCCTGAGTTGTAAACCAGAAGGTCGGTAGCTCAGCAGTATGAGATCCTAGTGTCGTGTGACAGAGTGAGCTCCCGTCTCTGGCCCCAGCTCCTGCCAACCTAGCAGTTCAAAAGCAAGAAATTGCAAGTAGATAAGTAGGTACTGCTTCGGTGGGAAGGTAACAGCGTTCCGTGCACTTTGGCGTCTAGTCATGCTGGCCACATGACCATGGAAATGTCTTCGGACAGTGCTGGCTCTTCAGCTTGGAAACGGAAATGAGCACTGCCTCCTAGAGTCGGATTCGACTGGCATTCAAGCAAGGGAAATGTTTACCTTTACTTAATTATGATTACTATCTTAAACTATGAGGAAAAGTGGGATATAAATGTTTAAATAAATAAATACAATAATTATGAAATGTCCCATTTCCATCATTACTGTAATTAATAACAAAAGAAGCTCACAAGTCTAGTCAGAACAGACTAGGACTGGAAAGAACCAGGTTCAAATCCTGCCTGTGCACTTCAGCCATAATGCTAATCTATTTATTTATTTATTCAAACATTTATATCCTGCCTTTCATCATAATTCAAGGCAGCTTACAATAACAGGTAAAAACATTTTCAGTTAAAACCAAAATAAAATAGCAAACCCCAAATATTTCCCCCCTCCTCACTTAAAAGATGCTTGCTGTTCAAACCCGCTCAAAAGCCCAGGCAAACAGGTAGGCCTCGCAGCAGCTCCTGAAGTTCTCCAGGGAGGGCCCCCCCCTCATTTCTTCAGGGAACCCATTTCACAAAGCCAGAGCCACAACTGAAAAAGCCCAGGCTCTGGTCAATTCCAGACAGGCCACCCTAAATGGAGGGATAGCCAACAGATGACTCCTTGATGGCTGTAGTTGGCACATAGGGGCATATGCAGGGCCGGCTCGCTCACTAGGTGAACTAGGCATTTGCCTAGAGCAGGCCGGCCCTTAGGGGCGCCAAACTGCACCCGGCCCCCCCACCAAAAGCCCCCCTACCCAGCACAACCCATTCCTGTGACCTGCCAGCCCGTGGGAGGCTCCACCGGCGGGGCCGTGAAAGGCACTGGGCAGCTGGGTGAGGCAGCAGCCGGGCAAAGTGGGTCAGTCGGTGTGGAAATCCTCTGGCCACTGGCGGCAGCACCCAAGTGAGGGGGGCAATGCACAGGGGGAGGGGGCGGCGCACGGGGGCGCCAGAAGGGATCCTCGCCTAGGGTGCAAAATAAGCTGGGGCCGGCCCTGAGCATATGGAAGGAGGCAGTCCTTCAAATCCACGTCACACAGTGGTTGTGAAAGCAAAGGAGAAAAGGGGAACAATGTACACCACTCTGAGCTTCTTAGAGGAAGGGCAGGATAAAAATGTGATAGAAAGAAAGAAGACATCCTGGCTGTTTTATCCTATGCACTCTACTATATCACCATCCTCACCACCACAACAGCAGCATCCCAGTCTTCCACCCATATACAAACCAATGACCTCTACTGGCCTCTAAATTACATAAAATTAAACTAAGGAAAATACAAAACTTCACTGCTGTCCTATATATTTCCCTCTTTGCTTAAGGAGAAGAGAGTGCTATTCTGTTTCTTTTCACAAATGTCTATAGTTCTTGGGAGTATATTTCTCAAGAATGTTTGATGAGCTCAACAAAGTCTTAAGAGGGCAAATGCTCTCATGTATTTTATACCTCCTATTTAAAAATACACATATGTAAATATAGAGTATGAAAACCAAGACAGACTTACAGCTTTCCAGTTCTAGAGAGCAGTTTTGAGTGTCTAGTGGGAACCTACTGAAGTCCATGAAGCACATAGCTGAAACTGTTATCCTGTCAAAAAGGTAATACAGCATAAATTAAGAAGTAAGCTTTATTGTTGAAAGTCTTTAAACTGTGAGTGTAATCTTAAAGTCGATGAATTGAGAGACTGCACTCTCAGCCACTGGGGCAGAAAGTGAGCACCTGTGCTCTTCCTTCCATTGCCAAGGAGACAGAAGAACACCTTTGCAGTTCTTGCCTGCTGTGGATTTCAGGCATTAAATGGGCAGAAGTTCTGACACCCTCCTCTTTTCCTCCGCTTCTGCAGAGACAGGGTTTCCCGTATAAAACCATAAAAGCTCAGGTGAAGTCTGGCCTTTGCCTAGACATGGTCATGACAGATACCATTTCTTATCATGTACTTCCCTTCCCCACTTTTCCACAGTCTTTAGAAATAAATAGTGCTATTTCCCCCCCTGATTCATCACTGCAGTTGTTTGATCTTTCCCCTCATACAGAGTTTCCAACGCTGAAAGTGGAATGCAATCATTACTTGGTTGAACCACAGAACTGTTGTTAATTAATACTGTCCACCTTTGACAAAAGACATAATGAATTCTCATTTAATGCTTTGGTATTGTTTGGCCTCCGACAGCTTTAGGGACAGAAGGTTGGGGGGAAAGTAACATGAGTTTTCAGAACAAGGGAGAAAATTCAGCAGGCAGAAAGGCAAGCTCTGACAAGCGCCAGATCTAACAATGGGATGGACACAGTTAAGACTCAGGCAAAGGCGAGCTAGGAAACTTTTATAGGACTACCATTTCTGGGGGGGAGCAGTAACACTCAGCAACCTGAGGGGACATTGTTACCAAGGAAACCTCTTTATCTGTATCCCAAGAAATACCTCTAATTGTGACAGCAGGGAACAAACTAAACACTCCTAGTTCTAGTCCTAACAGTTCTTTAGAGGTACAACAGTAATGCTCCTTACCCTACAGGCTTGGCTGCAATTTTCCAATCATTTTATGCTATCCTACTAGACAGGCGGTCTATCTACAAGGCAGGCTGAGTTGCCTGGGATACAATCAATACAATAAAGTATAAGGCTGTTGCTGCTTAAATTGGAATAAAAGATACAAGGACTGCAACCAAATAGGAATACAACAGTTCTAAGACTGTTTAAGATCAGGTGTGTCAACACATGACACTGTCAGCATTATACTAGCATCACATGAGAAATGCTACCACATATGTTTAGGATTATCTTGAATTTGTATAGCTTGATCTGGTGATTAAATGTCTACATATGCGGTTTGCAGAATAAAAGCTGTTCTGGTTGTAAAGCAGTGGTTCATCTTCTATAATATATTCTCTTGAAAGGTTTGCTTAATATATTCAATGAGTAACACAAATATATGTGCTGTTACATAGAATATCTTTACTTCTATCTAATTCTGAACATGGTCACTATGGTAAAGATTAAAAACCCCACACAATGGGACCAGATACAGATAAGAACTGTCAGGTTTGCTTTTGCTGTTTGGGTTTGAGGAGGTAAGCTGGGATATAAATATTTTAAGTTAAATTAAATTAAATGGATACCAGTTTGTGCATAAGCCCAGAATTACAGCTTCTTGTTTAATCTTTGCCTCTCAACAAGGAGGGCACCATTCCTATACACAAAGTGTGTTGTCGCTCAATGAACTGTGATTTGTGAATTCAAGCATAACAACAAATCTTAGTATAAATTGTGGTTAACACACCAGGTAAAATATCTATTTTTAAATCCCAGTTTGGTCTGCATTTAGATGTCATAATTAGAGTCTGACCAAGGCACAGTTTATAATCAACCATATATGACAATATCTGACTACAGTGGGAGTATAGTGGTAGACCAAACACTAAGGGGAGAATTCAAGTTTACATTAAATACATTACATTCTTTTAAAAATGATAAGACTTAGGATGTATATAGTGCCTTCCACTGTTCAAAACACACATAATTCTCATGGATTTCCTTGAATTCTTCAAACTTCTTGCCTCCTGAAATCCTGCAATCAGGGCTGGCTCGCTCAGCCGCCTTGTGTGGGCTCGCCAGCCCTGCAGCCCCTTGGGTTTCAAAAGGGACTTACTTTTGAGTAAAAGTGTACCTGGGATTGGGCAGATGACACATGGGAAAAATTCCCACAGTTGGGGTGCAACGGAGGCAAGGGTGGAAGGGAGGAAGATAGCTCGAGGGGGGCGGGCTGCGCTCTTGCCGTGTCCTCCCCTCCACCCCCAGCCTTTACTCCTGCAGTCGAGAAAGAAGAATTTGTGGGGCGGAGGGGAGAAGAAGAGGCGGAAAGAATCCCTCTTCCTGCATTTTATTTTGACACCCATGGATCTCCCCCTCCCCACCTCTGCCCCTGCTGCTGCCCAAAAATCACCAAGCTCCAGAGGGAGAGGACAGGAGGATGAAGGAAAGGTTTTACCCGGGGATAAAAGCTAGGGGAGAAATAGGCTGTCTTGTCAGTTATTGGGGGTGGCGGCAATCTGGACTTGTATCGCTTGAAAGCAGATTTTGCAAGCATGCGTGCAAAACCGGACTGTGTGTGTGTGTGCGTGTGAAAAGCAGAAAGGATGGAGTGAGAGAGAGAGAGCGTGTTTAAAGGGCTGATCTCCGGGAGCCGGAATGGCATCAGGAGATGTATGTGCGCAAGAGAGAGAGAGAGCGCTGAACAGAACAGCGAATTAGGATGCAGGGTGCATTTTTGGGCAGGCAGAAACCCAGGCAGATCAGAGCCCTCCTTAATTTGCTTCTCCTGTGTCTGACTGGAAGCAGAGCAGCCCAGCACAGTGAGTCCTAAAATGATGCAACATGCACCCTCTTCAGGGAGGTGCTTGTCTCTGACTTGCCCCGTGCTGTATTTCTGACTACTATTTCTAAGCATGATTTCATCCAGTTGGGAAGCCAGGGAGCCACACTGCTGTCTTTGCTATCAACTGGCTGAGGATGAGAAGAAAGTCTTCTTTCTCTCCAGGCCCTGCCTGGAGGTTGGCAACCCCATAATTAAGGGGCAGAAGGTAGCCTCACCTAGTGTACCAAAAGACCTAGAGCCGGCCCTGCCTGCAATGTCCCCAAAATCCTGTTACTGGAGATCCTACTCTACAGAATGAACAGCTTAATACTCTGGCCTTGCTAGAAGAAATCCCGTCCCTGCTCTCTTAAATCATGCATCAAAAACTGTGAAATTTGCAGTCATATAACCATAGTTCTTCCTAGGGCACATAGAGCTAGGAAAAAAGGGTGAAGCCTCCCCCCACCTTTTCTGCTTGCAAAAGTTGTATGTGGGGGGGAAATGGAAACTTCTCTCCACACGGTGCTTCCTTCCCCATAGCTCCAAGTGAATGAGCGCTTTTTAACGTGTCCCCCCTGCCATGTATGTCTATGTCCAGTCACTTGCCCATGACCCAACACATGTTGGGTGTGTTGTGTAGGTATGCCCTCAGTGGCAGAAATCTGTGGTTGTCATCACAGGATCTTGTAAATAGACCTCCAGTGCTTGTTCTTTGTAAGTCTACGTCACAATTAATTGGCATCTTCCCCACTTCTGTGTTTGGTCTCCTGAAACTGGTGGGGGGAAAGGACATTGTACTTACCGCAAACTGAAGAGTACATTGCCATCTGGGTAGACGCGTAACATAACATTCTCTACAGTTGTGTCATGGATGAATGATCTTTTGGAATGCACAAAAAATATATCAGGTACCCAGATCTTTTTTATAAGTCTTCCATCGAAGGTCATGCTTTTGTTTCGGGTACTAGGAAATGAGAGTCTCTCATCTTTCCAGTAATGTCTGAGGTATAAAGTCATTGTGAAATCCTTTATGTAAAGAAAATATAAAGGAAATTAAGGGGGAGTTAAAAAAAATCCACCAGGTATTAATTAGTCACTATAATACTATCTGTAAAAAGTACCCAGTGCTAAAGACTTTGAGCTGAGTTCACTCTACGTTGTATCAGTTTAGGACTAACCCAGGCAAGATGATGTAAGATCCTTGATGGGATTCTTCCCACTACTTCTTAAAAAAGAAAACTGAAGCTTCAAGAGCCCCTGATTCGGACTGAGGCTGCAGGAAGGGAAGAGAGAAGGAGCTCAATCCTTCCTACCCCTTGCAGCTTCGCTATGAAACCACCACCCCTTCCCTGGTTTCTTATTAGTTCCGAAAGATAAAAAGACAGGTACTCCCTCTTTGCCAGGGGTCGTTTCGTAGAAAAAGAGCTAGGGGAACTCATTAGCATAACTCATTAGCATATGCCACACCCCCTGACATCACCGGAAGTGTGTCATGAGGCCACACCCCCTGACATCACCGGAAGTGTGTCATGAGGCCACACACCCCGCCCCCAACGGTCCTGGCCACCGCCAGCCTTGCAGCTCCACTGCCGAACCCCATGAGGGGCCCGGCGGTGGACCTGCAAGGCCGGCGGGAGTGCAAGGAAGCCCCGCGAAGGCCCTCCCTGGCCCCAGGCAGGCAGGGGTGGGGAAAAGCAGGGAACCCTCCCTCTTCTCCTGCCTCCTCCTGGCTGAATGAGGGCCGGAAGCGGGGCGGCCGGAAGCAGGGGGCGGGGCTTTGTCATGTGCCCTGCCCCCGTACCTCACCCGGGGCAACTGCGATCCCCTGCGATCCCCCCTGAAATGACCTCTGCTCTTTGCTTGTTTCCCTTTCCAGAGTTCTTAATAGCCACAGGCCTCAGTCTCAATCAGCAACTCCACTAGCTGCCCCTCCCCCGTACATACCAGAACCCTGAACTGATTCCTTTAAAGTTCATATTCTTATGACCAGTATGCACTGTGTGCCTCCTTTGTCTCTGACAAAGAGATCTTTTCAAAGCAATTGGGTTCAGTTGCCCTGCACCCCCTTGCTACACCGCTGTTGTAAGCTCAATCTTTTAAAGTGACAGAGCAAGGATAAAGCTTCCCAGTAAGCACAGCACACTGTTCATGGGCTGTGCGATTTTAGGTGCATGAAGGATGCAGAGGTTCAGTGAATGTAAACACCATTCACAAAGATCCCTTCTTACTGAATTCCATCACAAAGCAACTGCAGAAATCACCATGTATAAGAAAGAAACTTACTAGATGACCTTAAACAAGCCACTCTGTCTAAGCAAGCATCACCTTAACCCCTTCCACACACATACATCTGCCGTAGGTAATAACACTGGCCTACCGTACAAGGGTATTATAGGATTGCAACTTAATGTACTCAAAGTACTCTTGACATTGGAAAGCATTGTGTAAGTGCTAAGATACTGCAATCAAAAAGGATAACAAGGAAAAAGAGAAGCCCAGAAAAACCCGAATTCCCAGGGCTGCTACACATTTCCTACACACAAAACACCTTCATGTAGCATGAAACTGATAAGCTGTGAAGTGGGACACAGTCACACATCTGATTTCCCATCATGTAATCTATATTGTCTAGTCTGAGCGGCAAAAGCTCTCCTAAGTTCCAGAACAGGCTTTCCAAGCACCTGTTGTATTTATTCAAAAGGAAGATGACTCTGAATGTAAGATGAACTCTCCCAAAGTGTTATACACACAAAAAAGAATACTTTTTAACTGGATGTAACTGTCACTTTTATGCAAATATATGACCTCCTTCCTTCCTTCCTTCCTTCCTTCCTTCCTTCCTTCCTTCCTTCCTTCCTTCCTTCCTTCCCTCCCTCCCTTCCTTCCTTCCTTCCTTCCTTCCTTCCTTCCTTCCTTCCTTCCTTCCTTCCTTCCTTGTATAGCAAACCTGGGGGGGGGGACTAATCTTGCATGGGAATAAATACTGTACTTCCCAAGAGCCTTTAATTGGAGAAGCCAAGGATTGAATTTAGGACTACATGTATGCAAAGCATTTATTTATTTATAAATTCAATCTCTAAACTGCCCTCCCCCATACTTGGGGCTCAGGGCAGTTTACAGCATCCAAAGATGTTATCATAGATAGATTTAAATAAGTTAAAAATAGTAAAACAAATGCAAAAACAGTCCAGATGGTGTCTAAAACCAGATTACCCTTACCCCAAGGGTAACGAAGGCCAGGCTAAATGAAGACCGTTGCTGTCCTCAGCCGTAGGACTGGTGGAACATCTCTGCCTTACAGGCCCTGCGGAACTGAACAAGGTCCTGCAGGGTACAGACGTCATTTGGCAGAAAGTTCTACCAGTTTGGAGCCAGTGCCCTGAAAAAGCCCTGGCTCCGGTGAGGACAGCTGGATATTTTTTGGCATGTGTTCTGCTACTGAGCTGTGACCATATGTATATAAATGATTAAGAGACAATGAAAGTACTAGTGGGCTCATACAATGCAGTGTGCCATTCACACTATGTCACAGTGTTTGGGTAAGCAATGTTCAAAAATAGGATTGCCAGCTTTCCAACTGGTCCATCTTGCTGCCCTTTTAATATCGGTTTGCTGTGCCCAGTCATCAGGTCAGACCTGTAGCCAGGATTTTGTAATTCGGGGGGGGGGGCTTTTAAAAAGTCAGGGGGCACTGATGTCATAAATAAAATAAAATAAATTTAAAACTCACTTTTGCGGTGTTCGCACTCTGCCTGCCTATGCAGGGAGGTAAGCTGTGCTTGGGGAAGGGGAGGCAGTGGGGAGTCCTCTGGACAGCCCAGAGAGTTGGTAGTCTTCTGGGTGGCCCAGAGAGCTGGGGGATAGAAGTTGGGGGCCTCGGCAGGAAGTCGGGGGGCCAGGCCCCAAAATGCCCCACTGTAGCTACAGGCCTGCCTCAGGTTCTGCTATTTAGCCTCATGTCATGATAAACTTCAACTACCAATTTTGGCATTTTAAACATCTAATAAAGGGACAGGAGATATCCTCCCCCCCTCCAGCCAGCTGTCAGCTTTACAGGGAACTATATGCAATTACATCTGAAACCATATTAATCCAATACCAGCATTTGAACGGCAGGTCTTTGTGCCTCCTCTCCTGCAACTCAAAAGTGATTCCTAATCATTGCAGTTCTGATTATCACAGCTGTAGCTGGGTGATGAAAAGCTTACCATGTCAACTTCTGAAATGCTGTCAATACTTTCGATTTGTACATCAATGCCCACTGGTATTGGTGACCCTTTAAAAGAACAGAAAACACAGATATGATGATCAAGCAACGCCAGGTGGTCAGCCATGTTGGTCTGAGGCAGGAGAACATATTTAGAGTCCAGGGGCACCTTTAAGACCAACACATATTTATTCAAGGTATGAGCTTTTGTGCGCATGCACACTTTTTCAAATACATTGGAATGGAAGGTAGAGTTCAAACTTATAGACAGAGGCTGAACAGCAAATAAACATGTAACATGGTGAGATGTTTTAAGATATGCAAAGATAAAACTAAATAACAAGCTACAGTTATAAGGTCAACAGTTGTTTTGATTTAATTAAGGGGGAAAGGACAGTAAAGCAATACATATGTCAATATAGGGTATAAATGTTAACTGTAAGTTTTTTAAAAATTAAGGACACATAAATACTAATTATAGATATGACCTACATCTATTTCTTGAAATTGTCTTCAAGACCTTAAAACATGTTCTGTATCAGGGGATCGGTCACACTGAACCAAACTATATGTTTTATGCTTATATATAACAGTAACCAGGCAGCACTTTTTTTTCTTCATAAGAAATTGCTTCCACTGCACCGGCGCGGTGCGGCGACGGGCGGACCGCGGCTTCTCTCCGTGCCGCCCGACCCGACTACGGATTTTCCTGAGCCTCCCGGTTGCCGGGAGAGCTCGGCCAGCCCTCTCAGAGTGAGGGCTGGAGTAAGGGGCGTTCTTTTTGGCCCCTCCCGCATTCGGCAAAGTGGGGGGATGCCCAGAAACAGCTCCGACACAAGTCCGTATGGAGAGGAAGAACATGGCCACCGCCATGTTCGGATCAGCTGCAGCCTTCCGGCTTTTTAACTAAAAAGAAGCTACAATGAAGAATTTATCAACACGGCAAGACAGAAGAAAATTGAAAGTGTGAGTACCTTTGTGTTGGAGCACAAAGAAAATCCCCAAAGAGGACGAGTCCAAACGTGAAAGTGAAAACGGCCGGGAGAACTAAGGGACCTACTTTGTATTGCGGTTTGAAGTGGGGAAAAGGAAAGATAACCGTTGGCATGTTCGTTGCTTGATGGAACTGTTCTATAGCCGGGTGAGCTGAACATTGATCAGTTGCTAGAAATATTGAGGGAGACGATCCAAAGAGAGTGCAAAGAGAAATGCGAGAAAATAGTGACAAAATTAGATAAAGTCCAGAGGGAGTTTGGAAAGACGGAGGAAGCAGATGGGCCCAATATGAAGGAGATATCAGAGGAGTGGCAAAAAGAGAAGTGTGTGGATGCTGAAGAAAAGGAACTGGAGCATATGCAAGAAAGGGACTATTTGTTAAATAAAAGAACTGGAAAGGACTTAAAGGGAAAAGAACTGATATGGATTAAGACAGGACTACCTAATGACAATGAGAGGAGGAAAAGGAATGGAAGAGAAGGAGTAAAGAGGATCAAGAGGATCAAGAGAAGGAAAAGAAGGGCTTGGAAATTTAAAGAGACTAGCAAAAGAAGGGAAAGGGAATGGTTGAGTAACAGTAAGGAGAAATTGGGGAAGCTGAGAAGACATAAAGATCGGAGGCATGTGGATAGGTTGAAGCGGGATAGCAGATTGCTGATGTGTAAGAGAAAGATGAAGCTATTTAGAAAGATAGAACGAATGCTGTACACTTAAAGATAGGATTAGATAGAATAATGACCCGGAAAATTATTATTTAATTTTGTATAACATAAATTGGTTTATTTTTGGTGTTTGTGTGAACTGAATAGGATAACAGGATGTTTAACCCAGACAAGGACTTAGTGTGCTATTGGATGTTAATAAGATCATAATGAAGATTGGTAATAATAAAAACGAAGTATTGAAGGAGGAATAAATTAGTATTGCAGATTAAAGAGTAGACTGTTGGGATTTAGGAGAAAAATTAAGACCTATAGAAAGATATTAGGACTGGATGATACATGATGGGAGGAAATAATGAATTAGAATATAACTAAGTATCTATAGGGGTTTTTCTGTATTTATGTCTTTTGGTATTTTATGGTTTGAGTTTATTATAAAATTATGATGGGAAATTTAGTGATTTAATGGGATTTTGGGTATTTATAGGATATTTAACAAAAATGAATTATTGGAGGGGACATGAATTGGTAAGGTAAAATCTAAAATAATTTATAAAACGCTTTATGGATGTTATTTATTTAAACATGTTTGTATTTGCTGGTATATGGTAGTATGGAGAAGCTCGGTAGCAAGAAGAGTAAGATCGTCACAGATTGGATAGCTTCTTAATTAGATGATGGATGTAACAGTAATGAGAAGTAAAATAAAGATAGATTACTATGGAAAGGGGTAGTCAACGAATAAGAGATAAAGAGGTAATGAAAATTTAAAAAATAATAATAATAAATAAAAAGAGAGTAATAAATAATTAAAAAGTGAATAAATTTGACTTTAAACCATGTTGTTCATATCTGAAATAAGTGCTTACAGAATACTAGTATGTCTTAATATTGCCAATATGTTCTCATTGGTTATAAAGGGTAGTATTGTACTCCAAAGGATAACTATGGCCCCGGCCACACGGGCAGGAAACTGCGGGGGAGAAGCGTGGCTGTTTGCCCTGGGGCAAACTACTGCGCAGTTACTCGATCAGACCTCCCGTGGAGGTCCTGTGGAGGTACCGTGGAGGTTCCATGGCAAGGGAGAGGTGCTGATCACAGGACAAGCCGGCGTGCAACGAAGAAGCACGCGCCGCGGCAAACTGTTTTTTTTTGTGTGTGTGTACACGACAAATGCGCATGCTCTGTTGGGTGCGTGTGCGCATCCACAGAGACGTGGACAAAAAAACCCACCTTATTTGCAAGGGGACATGGGCGGGCGCCGGATGCCACCGGAAACGCGATCAGACGCCCGCCCTTGCCCCGCAGTTTCCGGAAACTAGTACCTCCGAGGTACTAGTTTTTTGCCACGCAGTTTCAGCTGGAAGCCTCGGTTGTGCCACGGGAGTGCTACGCTTCCCAGATGTGCTGGTGAGATCGCGCCCGGAAACTCCGCCTGTTTTCCGTCTCACTTGTGTGGCTTCTGTTCCATGTGACCGCAGCCTATATGAAATTTTCTATCTCTTATACGCAACTCAGTTTGGATAGCAAGATGGAGAATAATAATAGGATATTTATGTATCTATCTTGGTAATATGGTTGATATTTCTGTGTTGTTGGAAAGGGAATATTGAATTGAAAAAATGTACGTGTATTCTTGTTGATTTGATGTATGTGAATGAGACAGGATTATATTGTAAAAACCCAATAAATATATTGTGCAAAAAAAAAGAAGAAGAAGAAATGGCTTCCAAACATTGGCAATTGAGAAGAAAGAAAAGTGCAGTGCTGGAAGAGTTACATGTTGCTTCTCTCTGCTGCTTTCCTGCACTCGAGGACATTTAATTTTATAAAAAGTACCTGGGCTACTTATTTAAATGCATTTGCATGTGATGCATAGTTTGACCCAAAGGCTAGGCCCACATAGAAAACACGTGAGCATATGAAGCTGCCTTATACTGAATCAGAGACAAACAAAGACTCACGGTGGGAATAAGGAACCATTGTCTCAATATTTAGACATCTTTTTAAAACCATTTGTTAATAAAGCCAGGTCTTATGTGAAAGATACCAAAGATTTTATAATAAAAATAGAGAGACTTGTAATTTGTCAAATTGCCATCCTGGTTACCATGGACATGGTATCCCTGTATACAAACATACCTCACAAGGAGGCTAGAGCTGTAATAGAGCAGTTTTTAGAGTCTTGGCAAAATCAAGAAATTCCCACGCATTTTTAATTGCCGTTAATGGACATAGTCCTGGAGAAAAATTATTTTCACTATAAAGATTAATTCTTTTTCCAGGTGAAGGAGGTTGCCATGGCAGCCCCTTTGCCCCTAGTTTGGCCAGTTCATTTTCCTCTATAAGAGGTATATAGATGATGTGTTTCTTATCTATAAAGATGTGCAGTGTTGAAGCCTTTTTAATGTAGATTAATTAATTACAAGAAACCATAAAATTCACCTGTCATTGGAACCAAAATACTTTTCTAGATATCAATGTGTATATAAATTTTCTTAACCAGTTGGCTTTAAGTACATGTACAGTATTTTTGCCAAGAAAACCCCATGGACAGTATCAAAAGGCTAAAAGATATGACGGCAGAAGGAAGGAAGGAAGGAAGGAAGGAAGGAAGGAAGGAAGGAAGGAAGGAAGGAAGGAAGGCTAGACCTCAAGTGCATCCAAGGAAGCTGATGGGCAGTAGGTTCAGGATGGACAAAAGGAAATGCTGCTTTACACAGAGAGTGATTAAAATGTGGAACTTTCTGCCAGAGGATGTCATGATGGCCACAGGAATAAACTACTTTAAAGGGGGATTAGATAAATTCATGAAGGATAAGTCTATCAGTGGCTACTAGCCATTCAAATCCAATGGCACCTTTAAGACCAGAAAAGTTTTATTCAAGGTATAAGCTTGTATGAGCCCCTCAGGTCGGAAGGTGTCCAATATGCTACTGGGGAAGAGCAGAGGGCAAATACAAGTAACCTGAGTAAGAGTGAAGCGGCTGGGCCAAAGCCGAAAGGATGCTCAGTTGTGGATGTGTCTGATGGTGAAAGGAAAGTCTGATGCTGCAAAGAACAATACCACATAGGAACCTGGAATGTAAAATCTATGAGATGGTTAGACAGTGTCATAGATGCAACAAACATGACATTGAGCAAACTTCGGAGGACGGCGAAAGACAGGAAGGCCTGGCATGAACTGGTCCATGGGGTCGCGAAGAGTCGGACTCGACTGTGCGACTGAACAACAACAAACCAAATATACAGATAAAAAATCCAATTTAAAATTTGATTTATTTCATCCCTTGATTGAGACAAAATCTCCCATTTGTGCAGTTTTAAGATTAAAAAAAAATTCCACAGAGGAACAGGAATATTTGTCTGGTGCCAGTATATTGGAAAACCAACTAGAGTCCAGAGGCTATCCTAAAGAAGTGGTTTATGTAGGCAAAATGAAAGCCAAAAAAATAGAAAGCTCTACTTTGCTAGTGGAGCATATACATCCTCCATCTAAAGTTTTCTCTTTTGCTTTAGAACATTCTAGTTTAGCATATGCTATAAAAAGGACAATAAATAAGCACTGGCACTTAATGTCTCATATTCCTGGATGTCTAGAAAGGCCACGAATATTTTTTTAAAAAGAAGTAGTATAAGGGACATAATTATTCATTCTGATATGCAGGCATGGCTACAAACCCCACTACTGCTCAAGGACATTACAAATGTGGAGGTTGTAGGGTGTGCTACATGGCAATGGAAGGAAAACAGTTTATTCATCCTAATGGACAACACAGAATTAAGTTTATGCATTTTACTAATTGTAAAACCTAGAAAGTTGTCTAATTGACCATGTGTCCCTGCAAATTGATCCATATTGGCATAAATACGTCTATTATAATGAGAATCATTGAGCACCACTCTAGAATTAAAAATTAAATTAAATAAATTATGGAGGCACCCCTAATTTTACATTTTAAGGATTTACACCTTAAACACAGTTACACTGCATGGATTAAACTGACTCTGGAATTATCAGCATTTTAATAATATTTTTTAATGTGGGCTGTCTCTTTAAATGAACTGTGTAGTAGCATTTGGTAGTGTGTAATTGTAACTGTTGAAGGTTATACTTAATGCCTATTTTTGTGGGACCTCATGATTCTCTGACAGAGGTGTTTTACCCTTAAGAAATAGTTTTTTGCAGATTTGAAAAATAATTTAACAGGCACATTGAGTTAAACCAGACTCTGTAATTATCAGCGTCTTTGTATTGTAGACTGTCACTTTAAGCAAGCTGAGTGATAATACTTGTGATTCTACAATTGTAACTGTGAGAGGTTTTATTTAATGCCATTTTCTGTTGACTCAACAAGAACCTCATGACTGATGATGAGAGCTCAACCCCCACAGCTGCCACCTGGGGAGAGCTTCTACGTTGAGCTCTCTGCAGTGGAGACCCTTCTCCTGGGGTCTCCTAAAATCGTGGGCTCCCCCATGACCTACAAACCAGATGGTTCGGCTCTCCTTCAGGAGCAACTCCTGGGAGATACTGATAGTGCTGTGCTGAAACCCCGCCACAGAGAGTACTCCATCTTTCTGTGTTATATCTCTGAGGATGCCAGTCACAGCTGCTGGCAAAACGTCAGGTCCTATGAATGTGGCATACATTAATATATTCATATGTAATCACAAAATGGGGAAACCGTCATCAGGTACTGCTATGACCAGAGACAGAAAGAACAACATACATAGCAAGAAAATTAAATGTAAATTTGGCACTTGGGGGAATCAGAAATATAGTTATTCAGGCAACGTCCTAGCTGCTATTTAAAATTATTGTATACGTTTTATTCTTCAGTTAAACATCTGCTCTTTGCTGCAGCTTTCAGTCATGGGCTCCCAGTTTTTCTCATACTCCTCCCCTCAGTCCTCTGAACCATTCCCTCTCTCATCTCACATTTTTTCTAGTGACGTTTACTTCCTTGGACCTGTTTTCTCTCAGGCTCTTGCCTCACCCTGTCCTAGGGTCTTGCTTTTCTGCTCCTCCTTCTTTAATTGCTCTAGCATCTGAAATAATTCAGCCAGTTGGCAACCAGAGATCCTTAGAAGAGCAGCTTAGCCAATGGGAGCCTCAGGCCCTCGTGTCTACTGTCTCTCCACTCTGATATTGGGGAATTTCAGACAGCCGATATATTCCGGTTCAGGAACTGTTCCCTAATGGTTTCTGGTCTGACATTTCAGACATAACAGTTCCCTACCGGAATATATTTTCACTTTCAGATAGAAATGCTTCAGTCCTGTTCAGGAAATGTGGCTGAACTGTTTTACCTGCAAACTGCTTCCAAGCGGTCTCCACTTTTCTATACCATTTCTGAAGTGCTATGGGGTGCTGTGTAAAATGCCCCATAGCGCTTCCTCCTGGGTAGCTTTGTTTTCCCACCCTTTTTCGCCTGCGTGAGTGATCTCCGTCCTTTTTCTTTTCGAACGTTCATTTTAGAGTGCTATGGCGCTATAGCGCTATAACACAACACCAAAACAGCAACCTCATTGGAATGCCTGGACTCCACTGGGATACATGAGATGGCTACAGCTGCCACCTGGAAACAAGTACCTCATTGGATTGCAGGCTTGGGCAGGAAATCAAGGCATTAGTGATTGGTGTGACAGATGTTCTTGTGGTATTTACCAACAAACATAAAACTTATTTCTGCATTTTCTATATTTAAAACCTTTTAGGAAAATTCAGTTTGTTTTCCTGGATGGTCTGTAAGGAATATAATAGAAACAAATGGATGTTACATAACTTTTTAAACCAGGTCACACATAGACTGTGACATTTTTAATCATAGCCATTTCATTGCTGTTTAAGATTGGTAAACAATTGGACTTCCGGTTTATGGTGACACGCTGGCGGACGCATCTCCCGGACCTCCTGGAGATGTGATCTGCGCACCAGCAGAAAGGAGGGGGGGCGATGGGTCGCTACCCCCCCCCCGGAGCCTTGGCAAAAGGCTCCTAGCCATGGGGCTTTTGAGGGGTGACCTCTTTACCAGCGTGATGCTGGGGAATTGAGGTGCCCCTCAACCCCGACAGTCCTGCCGCTGAGTGTCCGTATGGATCTAGAGCCGCTGACTGGAACAAGTGTTGGAGATCGAACATTTTGAAGTGTGCCGAGCGAGGTCGTATGACCAACAATGAACAGTGAGTCGAGTTAAAGCAAATATGAGAATTTAAAAAGAAAGCTACCCTCTGGGAATGGCGAAAAAAGCGAGCAGGGGAGGGGCCCCTCCCATGCGCATGAACTAAACAACTAAATCCTAAGGGGGGAATGGAAGAAAAAGCGTTGAAATCTGTTTTGAGAGACTTACCAGAGCGCGGCTAAGCATATGGGCGTATTTTAGAGACTTTAGCAAGTTTTCATAAAAGTAAACAATCCATAAAGATGGCGCGGAAGAGGGCAGAAAAAGACAAACCAGCAAAAGTGAAACCAGTCGGGATCTTGAGCCCTCAACTGAAAGAGGTCAATGAGTTCTCCAAAATGTTGGCAGATTCCTTGCACCCTCTGCTGGACCAGATGACCAACATCAAGCAAGAGCTGACAACTCTAAACCAGAATCTTGCAACTCAGCAGCTCCAACTGACTGAGACTTTAAAAATAATGGAGCAAACAGCTGAGAAGGTGAAGGAAATGGACGCCAACACTAAAAAAGTCAAGAAAAAGGGGCAAAAGCTGGAAAAGAAACAAGCTTTGGAAGAATCATAACTTTTACAGCTGCAAATGGAGAAAGCAAATTTGGTCCTACGGTTTCAAGGGGTTCCAGAATTAAAAGGTGAGAATCTAAAGCAACTCCTGAGTGAAGCATTAGCCCCAGTTACAGATTTGAAAGCGGAGTATCTTGCAAGCAAAATGGATGTGGTCTATAGGTCCTATTCCGTGTACATCAAAAAGAATAATCTGCCTGGGGAAATAGTGGCCAGATTCTCAAAGCGACATGTGAGGGATTCTATCCTGAAAGCAACTACAGAAACACCCTTGCAAATCGGGGACAATACCATCAGGATTCTAAAAGACATTCCATTTGAAATAAGACAAAAGAGAAAGAAATATAAAGACTTAATCCTTTTTCTACAAACAGCATTGTCTACAGATGGTTAATTCCAGAAGGCATCATTTTCAAACTACACGTTAAAAAAGAAAGGATTGATTCTGTCTCCAAAGTACGTGAGTTCCTGAGAGTGCAGCTGGGAGAGACAGCCAAGGTTGAGAAGGAAGAAGATGACAGCAAATCCAGTGGCGAATTGGATTCAGTGTCTTCCGACAAGGACTCTCTTTCCGATAAGGGAGCAGCTGCCCCCAAGCGTACATTTAAATTGAGGATTACAAAAGATAAGAGAAAATGAAGGCTGAAGGACTCTGAATTGTGCCTTAAAACTTTAGTTTTATTATGGGATGCTCTGGGGGTTCTCTTAAACAGTTAAAACATTGCATAAAAAGATAAAAAAAATTAGCATAACCGACTATGTTCAAAGTAATACTAGCAATTTAAGATTAACACTTATATAAACTATTGTTATGATCTCCTATACTTGGGGTTTTAGTTAGTAGTGGTTTTCTTTCCTTTCTCCCTAGATGTAGTTACCCCTTCCCAATTTTTCATTGTAGTGTGTAGTCTATTAAAAAATGCAATAAAAAATCCCCTCTGGTGGGTCTAAAAAAAAAGATTAGTAAACAATTAATTATTGAAACTTACCATCTCATTAGTAACTGAGGAAAACCAACACACAGAGAGAGACTGTTACTGCTAATTGCATTCCTTTGATTTTAATGGAATTATTCAGCTGTAGCCTTAATAGAAAAGTACATTTTTCTAATTTCCTATTAAGAAGATTATATCTTACTAGAATAAGGTCTGTTGTGGAAATAAATACAACGAGCGCTAGAAAGAGGCTCTGGGCGGGTGCCCTGGCCTTGGGCACTCAGCGTCGATTTGCTGTGGTGACATCAGAAACATATAATGACACAGAGTCCACTGTTTGCTCCAGCTGTAGTTCTGAGTGATTTCCAGCCTTCATCTGGAGATTGGCAGCAGTGGTTCCCCAGGAGGAAATGGCTGGTTTGGAGAGTGGATTCTATGGCACTGTACTTGTTTGAGGTCCCACCCCTCCTCAAACCTCACCCTCTCTAGGCTCCACTCCTCAAATTTCCATGAATTTCCCAACCTGGAGATGGCAACCCTATCTCCTTCCCAGCCAATCAACCTACCTTTATCTGCCCCTCTGACTTCAGCTTTCCATCTCCTCCCCCCTCCCTCCTGGAGAGCAGTTGTAATTCTGAATGATCTCCATCCCTCACCTGGAGATTGGCAACAATTGTTCCTCATGAGGAAATGGCTGGTTTGGAGGGTGGAGTCTATGGCATTGTAGCTGTCTGAGGTCCCACTCCCTCCTCCTCACCCTCTCCATGCCCCACTCCTCAAATCCCCAAGAATTTCCCAACCTGGAGTTGGCAACCCTATCTCCTTCCCAGCCAACCGTCAACTTACCTTTATCTGCCCCTCTGACTTCAGCTTTCCATCTCCCCCACACACACCTGTAGCCTCAACACTGCTCTGAAGCCCTGACTGCTACGTCACATTGGCTGTCATAGGGAGGCCATCTCAGCAGGGTATACAAACACAGAGTCCACGGTTTTCGCCAGGGGGACTGATCTCTGCCATCTGGAGAGCAGTTGTGATTCTGAGTGATCTCCAGCCCTCACCTGGAGATTGGCAACAATGGTTACCTAGGAGGATAACTACAGTCTTTCTCTGCAGTGGGGACCAAAGCAGCTTACATCATTCTCCTCTCCCCATTCTGATCTGCACAACAACCTTGTGAGATAGATTAGGCTGAATGTCTGTGACTGGTCCAAAATCACCCACTTAGCTTCCACAGTAAGAACCTGGGTCTGGCAGACCCTTCTCTGAAGTGCTAACTGCTATGCTACACTGGCTTTGGTATCACCTGGTATTACAACTGAACTCCAGACAACAGATCTCTCTCTCCCCCTGGAGAAATTGGAGGGTGGACTCGATGGCATTCTATTCAGCTGAGGCCTCTCCCCTCCCCAGACCCTGGCTTCTGTAGACTGCACCACAAAATCTCCAGGAATTTCCCAACCTGGAGCCAGTCAGGACTGGCCCCAATGAGTTCCCTACAAAGGCCTGGAAAAGGCCTCCTGGTTTTGCCTTTTTAGTAACAGAACCAAGCTTGGTTGCCTAGCAACAGCCACTGAGGGAAAAGTTAGTCCCACAGGAGCCAAGCAGGAGAAGTGTCTTCGTCAGAAGAGACAGCCATTTTGGCAGTTATTCTGACAGGGAACAGTGGCTGAGGCGGCAGTGGGTGGGGAAGAGGATTACTCTTGAGTGGCAGTTGATGGGCCAATGGCTAATGGAGTGCATAGCACAGCCAATGGGAGAGCTGGAAATGGCCAACGCATTCGGAGAATTATATATATATATGATTCTACCTGAGTATTCTGATACTGGGGTATAAGATTTGGGTATCAATTTCAGTGGTATGATCACAAAAGCATATAGTATACTCCTCCCAAAATCTTGTGGCACCTTGAAGACTACCAAAATTACATTCCAGCCCATGGTTGGAATTACAGAATTACAAGAGCACATGGGAGCTAATGCTGGAATAAAATGCTGTTAGTCTTTAAGGTACTACAAGATCCCTTTTTATCTTTGCTGCAACAGAGTGACATGGCTAACCCCTGGAATTATCCTCCCAAAATTGTGCTGCTCCAAAATATTAGGGTAAAAGATGTTTGACTGTTCCCGCAAGCCAGTCCTCTTATATGAATCATCAGCACAGCATACTGAGCTTAGTTGGTCTTGCAAAGTTTTGCACTTTCCCGCAATGGACAGGAGTAGGTGAGATGGACAGGTTCTCCATGTATACTTTCCTGAGCTCCTCTGGATACAGATGGGCAGATACAAATGCAATGCATAAACTGTAGTAGAATGCTGGAGTGGTAAAACCCAGATTCAGTTCCCTACATTAAAGCTCACTGGATGATCTTGGACCTTCCCCTCCTCCTCTCAGCCTAACCTATTTTATAGGGTTGTTGTGAGGATAAAATGGCAGAGAGGAGAATCATGTATATTATCCTGAGTTCCTTGGAAGAAGAGCAGGATAGAAATATATATACACACACACATATATGATGACCTGAACCAATATAAATTACTCCTTATATCACCCCATGAAGAATTCCTATCTCTAGATGCAAATTATTAATTTCACACCTAATGCTTTTATCATACAAGTGCAATGAAGTGAAGCAAAGCTGGAGGAAGCAAAATCATGGAGCAAAATAAAACAGCCAGCCAAACTCCAATAGTTATCTTTTCAGAATAGATTTCAATTTCTTTTTCATATGCTAATTAGACATAATCAGGAAGTGATAACTCCCTTAAATACCCCAAAAGAAATTTGCTCATTTCCAGTAATTAAGTAATTGCTACTAGGGCTGACCTGGATACCCCAGGCTAACCTGATCTTGTCAGACTTTGGAAGCTAAGCAGGGTCAGCCATCATCAGTGTTTAAATGGGAGACCACCAAGGAATACCAGGGTCACTACACAGAGGCAAACAATGGCAAACCACCTCTGAATGTCTTTTGCCTTAAAACCCTCAAGGGGACGTCATAAGTCAGCTGTGACTTGACAGTGGGGAAAACCCAACCCTATTCTATTTGCATTGGCTTCAAAGAAAAAACGCTATCTGTAACAGTAAAACTAAAATAAAATGAGTTGATAACTAATCATTCATGGTATTCCTTCTTAATCATTCCCAGCTGTAAAATCTTATATTCTAATAGCGAAGTTGGTGAAAACTGAGGATACTTAAATCCGATGACTGGAGCTGTGAACAGGCAGGACAGATCTTTCTACAAATCTGAAAAATGCCCTAGGTTTGCAGAAAAATCTGAGATCTACAAAAATTACATTGGGTGGTTTTAAAACACCCCAAATGATAAGAAACGCCTGTAAGCCTCAACAAGCAGATTGCCTCAGTATCTGTTGCTAGGCAACCACAGCATTCCAGGCTGAGTTTTAGTGAGTAAAAGTCAGGGGGAGGGAGCAGGGTCCTTTCTAGGGCTGTTTTGGCCTTTGAGGAAAGACTCATCAGGGCTTGGCTAGGTTTGCCAACTCCAGAAAATTCTTGGAGATTTTGGGTAGAATCTGAGGAGGTCGGGGTTTGGGGAGGGGAGAGGCCTCAGCCAGATATAATGCCATAGAGTCCACTCTCCAAAGCAGTCATTTTCTCCAGGGGAACATATCTCTGTCATCTGGAGATATTGTAAATTGAGGGGAGGTCTCCAGGTCCCACCTGGAGGTTGGCAACCTTAGGTCTAGAAGTAACCACTGGGTGACTTGATATCACTGGATCTGCATGACTCAACTAGGCCTAGCAGCTTGCTACTGTTCAACAGCAGCCACCATATGAAAGCCAGTGTGATGTAGCAGTTAGACCTTCAGAGCCCCAGGTTCAAATCACCATCTTCCTGTGGAGGCTTACTAGGTGATTTTAGGTTAATCAAGTACTTTCAGCCTAACTTACCAAATGGGATTATTGTGAGGATTTAAAAAACGAGAGGAGAATAACAAGCTGCTTTGGTCCCCACTGCGGAGAAAGGTGAGGTAAAAATGAAGTAAATAAATCATAAATATAGCTGAAGATGGGAAGTAGATAAAAGGTAGGCTGATGAATGGCTTAGAAGGAGAGAATGAGGGACAGGGAGAGGATATGGGGTTTGCCAGGAGGAGGGCAAGAGGAAATAGTATGGGGAAGGGGTGCAAGGTAAAGGGAAGTGCCCCCTCACAAGTCCTTGAGGGTTTCCTACAATATTAGTGGGCCTGGTGCAGTGCCCACCACCACACAATTGGACCATAGTTTTCCTAGGTAGTGGCTGCTGGGGGAGAGAAAGAAAGCTGTAGACAGGGGCAGATGGAAGGAGGCAGGAAAAGGGAGAGGCTATGAGGGCTTTCAAGAAAGGGAAAGTGAAATATGGGGGAGGGGGAACATAGAAGCAGGTTCCCGCTTGTGTAATACTAATACTAACTTCAGTAGTCTTACAAGGGTGTAATTTTGCTTAGGACGGCTCTGTCAATGCATGTACCGTCTAATGTTGTTTTCAGTTTAAAGTACGGAGAAAGCAGCATACCGTAAAGCATGCTAACCCATTTTTAAATGACCTAGTTCGCTGGGGACTGAATAGCGTACTACACAAGAAGAAACAATTAACTAGCATGGAAAACCAAATGCAACAACTCTTACCTCCAAAGCTAGGCCTCAGTGCAAAATCATGGTCCTCTATGCGGAGAAGCTGTTCCGATTTCATGGGCCGCACTTTGGTGCTGTCTAGTTTCCTCATCCTAAGTTCTCGTTTGCTGCATTAAAAAATTATTTGATTAATTAAAAAATCTATACATAGTAAGTACTCTCAAGTCGTTCTCTCAAGATGCAATGAAAACACTGCAATTAGAATTAAAAACATTCAAAGGATCATTGCAGATAAAACAATTAAATTAGGTTATGGCCTACTAAGATCACAAAATTACACAGAGCAGTGGAATGATGTAAAGCAGACATGTCAAACATATGGCCTGGGGGCTGGAAGCGGCCTGTCCAGAGCTCTTATCTGACCCACGAGCAGCTGAGGGCAAACCAGTTCAAATGTGGACTGGAAGGGCATATATTAGGGTATCATACCCCCTGCTAAAGTCCCTTCGTTTCCCAAATGCATGCCCTCCCCTGGGTCCCAAATGCATGCCCTCCCCAGATCTCCAGGGATTTGCCCAACCCAGAGTTGGCAACTATAAAGGGCGAGGAGGACTAGTTTGTCAGATTTGGCCCTCATAACAAATGAGTTTAACACCTCTGAAAGGGTTGCTAAGTCCCCTCTGGTCATTGATGGGCAGGGGTCATTTCGTGCCGGAGCGCACTAGTGCGGTGCTCTGGCAGGAAGGAGCCCCGCAAGCCCCGCCCCAGATCCCAGCTGCAAAGTAAGCCTCCCCCGCACCTCTCCCCGCCCGCCGATGCGGACGGGCAGGGAAATGTCTTCAGAGCCCCCCCATGCCTCTCCCTTCCCAACCGCCGATGCGGACGGGCAGGAAAAGACCTGCAGAGCCCCCCGCACGCCTCTCCCTGCCCACCCACCAATGCAAACAGGCAGGAAAAGGCCTGCAGAGCCCCCCCCCACCTCTGTGTATGTGTCTCTCTCTGCCCCTCTCTGTGTTTGTGTGTGTGTCTCTCTCTGCCCTTCTGTGTGTGTCTCTCTGCCACCTGTGTGTTTGTGTGTGTGTGTCTGCCCCTCTCTGTGTGTCTCTCTCTGCCCCTCTGTGTGTTTGTGTGTGTGTGTGCCCCCACCACCTTGTTTACACCTCATTAACAAGGTATAACAAGGGGTAAATTGTTAAGAATTAGAGTAGCTGAGCTCACACTTCATCTGAGATGGGGATTTAGTCCATATTATTCAATAATCCTTAAAGGTGAGTTTTTGTCTTAGTTGTGAGCTTATACTATGTTTTTCAAACAGGAAAAAGTTAAGTGAAAAATATAAAGTGAAAAACTGTAATTTCTCCATGCTGATTCTTGTGTATCTAAGAAAAGTGATTGATTTTGAACAGAAGAGTTTTACATCTCATGTCTTCCAATGTTGGACAAATTCGTATTTATTTATTTATTCTTCATTTAGAAATTTATATTCCAGCTTTTCTCATGGTTCAAGGTTGCTTATAATAATAGTTAAAAACAGTTTCTGTTAAAGCCAAAAATAAAATAGCAAACACCAATTTATTTATTTATTTTAAATTTTAAATAGCAAGGCAATATGATATTAGGATGGTATCAAGATTTTTTTGGTGGGGGGTGCTGCTGACGAGCCCATGCACTCCAAAGCACTGATAAAGTATCACCCCACACCGCCCTGAAAAAGTAGAACATACTGACATGGGTGGGTGTGTTTTGCAAAGTATACATGGATGGAATTAGAGGCATGTCAACTGAAGGAACTGAATGCTGCAACAAGTTGCACATACACAGGTATAATTCAGCCATTTTTAAAAGCAGAACAATGGAGAACAATTGCACTTTGGTTTCAAGGGCAGGTAGTTTAAACCTTAAGATGTGGAAAATTTTGGAAGCATCCTTACAGAAAGCCAGTACTGACAGTGTACCTATAGGTATAGAAATTATTGGAAGACAATAGTATCGGTGACTATGAAAGACTACTATTTTAAATATTATTTTTAAACAAAATCTAGAAAACTTGTACGCCACCTTACCAAAGACCTGCTCAATAAAACAGAATCACACAAGCCATTAAAAACAAGACAGGACATAAAAGCAGCTTCAAGAAACAGCCCATGAAATCAGCTTTAAAAAATGGAATACTTACTTAAGCCTGGGGAAAATGAAATGTTTTGGCTTGGCACCTACAGAAAAAGATAGGCGCCACACAAGCCTCAAAGAGTAAGGCAAGGCATCATCACTGGAAAAAGCCCTGTCTGTGGTTGCCACCTGCCTAACCTCTGCAGACAGGGGCACAAACAGCAGAGCTTGAGAAGAAGATCTTCACTGGCAGGCTGGATAGTATGGGACAAAGTGGTTCTTCAAGTACTCCAGCTCCAAAGCCTAAGAGGCTGGCTTCTGCATCCAAAGCCAAAAGGGGCTGTGAATCCCATGACGTGGTTGTCGAGGTACAAAGGTAACCTATAACTGCCTACTCCATAAAGCCAAGTCCAAACTGGATTCCATTTATAGTTTCTTTAAGTTTTGACAGCAGTATTATTCTCTGTATATATCTCATAACATGAAGAATCAGGTCATTCATTACTCTTCAGTTCAAGTCCAGTGGCACCTTTAAGACCAAAAAAGTTTAACCAAAAGCTTATACCTTGAATAAAACTTTTCTGGTCTTAAAGGTGCCATTGGACTTGAATGGCTAGTAGCCACTGATAGACTTATCCTTCATGAATTTATCCCCCTCTAAAGCAATTTATTCCTGTGGCCATCACGACATCCTCTGGCAGAAAGTTCCACATTTTAATCACTCTCTGTGTAAAGCAGCATTTCCTTTTGTCCATTCTGAACCTACTGCCCATCAGCTTCCTTGGATGCCCTTGAGGTCTAGCCTGCCTTTCTTTCTTTCTTTCTTTCTTTCTTTCTTTCTTTCTTTCTTTCTTTCTTTCTTTCTTTCTTTCTCTCTCTCTCTCTCTCTCTCTCTCTCTCTCTCTCTCTCTCTCTCTCTCTTTCTTTCTTTCTTTCTTTCTTTCTTTCTTTCTTTCTTTCCCAAAGTTCGAACAAAACAAAAAGGAGGGTAGGCTTGGCAGCTCTGAGTTGGGAAATACCTGGAGATTTTTGGAGCAGAGCCTGAGCAGTGGGCGTTGCCTTCTGACATACTTCCAGTGATGTCAGGGGGTGTGGCATATGCAAATAAGTTATGCTAATGAGTTATGCTAATGCGCTCCTGCACCTCTTTTTCTACTAAATGACCCCTGTTGATGGGGATGGGGGTGAGATAACAGGTCAGTTTAAAATAGGCGCCTGCCTCCTCTTCCCAATGCTTGCTTCAATAAAAATATTGTAACTCATTTTCAGAAGATGAGGACAGACTAAGCTGCTGTCCCAGCAACCACCGCGCGTTTATTCTCTGATATAATACACTTCATAAATTCTCTTCTTACTCAGTTTTTTGGCTGCATCTTCTCTCTCATAGGCATGAAATGCTCTAAACTCATAATTGCCACGTGTAATCCTTATGTTGAAAACCTACTCTTACTATTCAGATTGGTTGCAGATGAGGTTTACAATTTTCAAATTTAAAGTGACCAGTGCTTTTTAAATTTAAAATTAACCACTTTTATTCACCATCGATACATAGCATTTCCCATAGATATTGTCAGCATACCAAAATATAATTACTGCACATGCTTACATAAGAGAATACTTATAAGTAACAACTCGAATCTAAACTGGCATTCAAGCCCTGGGGTGCCATAGTATTGAGTCTGAAAATTCATCTTGCCTCTTGATGTAATAATTCCTGTTGTATATTTCTATCTCTTATTTCCTTAGCTACATACAGAACAGAATATCTGAAATACTCTTCCCCATAACAAATGCTCCCTCTAAACTGTGGAGTCCTGTGAGCAAAAATTCTACTTTGTGAGTTACTGGCATTAAAGTTGTGAGTGAGCAATTGGGCTACTGCATGAATTAGCTTGCTCTGGAGCCATCCTTCCTGAGCTAAGACAAAAGTGTGTGAGCCAGAGGCTAAAAAACTGTGAGTTAACTCACACTAACTCAGCTTAGAGGGAACACTGCCTGTTAGATCGCGCTAACAAAGGACTCTTAGAGTGATTCAGCAAGTGATTCAGCTTTATTGGAAGTAACGAACAAGCACTAACTCAGTAAGAAACCAGAACAGAAAACAGTGGGAGCTTATGCTCCTTTTAAACATAACCGGGCTAATGTAGCCACGCCTATTTACAAATAACAACCAATGAGATTGCTTAGTTAAGGACCAATGAAAGTCTTTCCCTCGCAGGGAAAAGGCACAGTTCTGATTGGTCGCTGTTACGAAGCGACCAATAGGAAGTTCGCTCAGAGGAGCCTGGTCTGGCTCGAAGCTTAACATAGGAGTCCTATGAGGTGATTCATGTAACCGTTTCAATACATTACACTGCCCATGACCCTCATCAATAAAATGCTGTGTCATCCCTTTCTTCTTGTAATCTGTTCTCTGCTGCTGGGGTTTAAGTAGGTGGACTCAGGACTCTGAGTCACCCAGTCTCTCTGCTCATGCTGAGCACTGGGGCTTACCTACTGAGTGCCTCGACAGTGAGGACCCAGATTTCATACCCCCCAGCCCTAACACCCCTCCTGATTGTGACTTGCTCTCTGCTGCTGGGGTTTGGGTGTAGGTCAACTCAGGACTCTGAGCCACAAAGTCTCTCTAGTCATGCTGAATTCAGGGGCGAAGCTGGTGGGTGCCACAGATGACTCTGAAGACCATGAGTGTGAAAGTGGGTGGAAGCAATGCTGTGTCTAAGCTGTGGAGTTTTGTGAGCAGAAATTCTACTTTGTGAGCTACTGGCATTAAAGTTGTGAGTGACCAATTTGGCTACTGCATAAATTAGTTTGGTCTGGAGCCATCCTTCCTGCCCAAAGACAAAAATGTGTGAGCCAGAGGCTAAAAAGCTGTGAGCTAGCTCATACTAACTGGCTGCTGCAGCACCTGGCTCCCTGATACTCCTTCGGAAACAATGGAGGATGGGGGCACCCTCTTTGGGGGGCTGTAACTCGAACCCCGTAAATCTAATCTGCACATAACTTGGAGGGCGTGTAGAGGCAATCCCAGAACAGATGTCTAATGAATTTCCAGACCAGCAGGAACATTAAGGTGGTTACATGCCATATATCCTTCCAACAGAAGGTGGCATTCCAGCTGAAGGTGTTAGGTTTCCAAGTTGTCTGCCCATGGTAGTCAGCTTCTGCATTCCTTATGCTAGGTAGGCCATTTTCCTGCTTGTTGTGGGAAAACTCCTGGCAATGCCTCCTGTTTCCCACCCCTGCTAACCAGAGTGGGTGGGAGGAATGAGGGAATGTTGCTCAACACAGGAACATCACTTCTAGGTGAAGACTAGGAAGTGACATCACCCCATCAGGTTTCACTGTAGGAATTTCCCTAACCTCTGTGGTTAATTTTTTTAAAAAATTAAAGGTGTTCTATTTATACGTACATTCCAAAAAGTTTCTAAGATTGTACGGTTGTCACAAAAGGCTTCTTCAATATGTTGCCAGCTGGGTTTGCCATAATTACTCTAAAGAGTGTAGTCAAAATCGCAGCTTCATAATAGAGCTGGAGATTTGGAAAATTTAGACCTCTCTGTGTTGTAGAACTAGAGATCACTTTAAATTTAATTCTCCGGGACTTATAAGACCACAAAAAGTTTATCAATGAGGATTGCCATTTAGATATCAATTTACTAGGAATAGGTATAGGCTAAGCTTGAAATAAAGACAAATATTTGGGTAGAATAAAACTCTTAATTATTTGTAATCTATCAATTTGTGAAAATCTTTGTTTTTGTAAATTGACTTTTGTAATTGACTTTTGATTTCTTTATAAAGGGCTTCAAAGTTAACATGGAACAAATCACTAAGGTCAAGTTTGGCTGGAATTTGAACCCCCAGATATCTCCATTTGACTTCCTTCCAGGAAAACGGGAACTGGGAACCTAGTTGATCTTTTGTTTCTCTAAGGATGTTAATAGGAATCATGACTTATTTACATTAATCTTCAGGCCAGAGAAAGCATAAAATTGAGTAAAAATATCCATTTATGTTGGAATAGAATTTTTTAGGTCTGAAACAAACAAAATTAGATCATAGGCATATACACTAATCTTATTCTCCACAGTGCTTATTTTGATACCTTCAATTCTTCCATGTTCCCTAATTATAGTAGCTAGGGGTTCTATTATTAATGCGAAAAGGAGCAGGGACATCAGACAACACTGTCTTGTTCCTTTAGAAAGAGGAAAAGATTCACTTTCAAAGTTATTAATTTGCAATTTTGCAGTCGGAGAGGCGTTCAGGGCATTGATCAGTTTCTTAAACTTTGGGCCAAAGTCCATACCCTCTAAAACAGAATAAATAAACGGAAATGCCACACTATCGAAAGCCTTTTCCAGGTCAATCAATAAAAGTGCAGCTTCGTGTGATCCAAACCCCTACCTTATGAAACAAGATTGGCCTCATTACACAACACCTATCTCATGATCAGGAGTTGTGGTGGCTCAAGTGGTTAAGACGCTGAACTGCATGCTGTGGAAGGTCAGTAGTTCAGCAGTTTGAGACCCGAGTGTGCCGCATGACGGAGTGAGCTCCCGTCTCTAGTTCCAGCTCCTGCCAACCTAGCAGTTCGAAAGCAAGAAATTGCAAGTAGATAAATAGGTACCACTTCGGTGGGAAGGTAACAGCGTTCTGTGCGCCTTGGTGTTTAGTCATGCCGGCCACATGACCACGGAAATGTCTTCGGACAGCGCTGGCCCTTCGGCTTGGAAACGGAGATGAGCACTGCAACCCTAGAGTTGGATTCGACTGGCTTTCGAGCAAGGGAACCTTTACCTTTACCTTTTTTATGATCACTTTAAATGGAAAACTCTGACTTCCACTGCTCTGGTGGGGCTCAGGTGCCCGCCAAGCTGTTGTGGGGTTATTTTGGGGAGCCCCTGTCAGATGGCTGGCCTCACTAATTAATCTAAATGGAAAAGTCTGATTGCCACTGGTCTTTTGTGGCTAGGGTACCTGGCAAGCTGTCGTGGGGTAACTTTGGGGAGTCCCTGTCAAAACTCTGAGGATGCCTGCCTTTCTGTCCTTCAGAACCTGCCTTTGGAGACTGGGGGGGGGGTTGTGAGCATAAGGGGAATGCTTGCCTTGTTGGCTGCTGTCCAGGTGTGTGGCTGGGGGGGGGGGTCTGCCCAGATAAAGTTTCCCTGTCAGTTTGGTGTCACTCGCTTTTTCCTGAGCTGTTCCACAGACTTCTGTCACTGTAGCTGTCCTTTCCAGAGAGAGCACTTTGGAGGAGGGTGAGGATCTCTGTGTGTCTGGTGTGTAAAGCTTGCAGGGGGTCCATTCTATACACTTTTGAACTTGTGCCTGACATTCCTCTCAAAAGCACTTCCCTGGCATGACCTTAGTCCTGTTTGTTTGATTGATTGATTGATTTATATCCCACCCTCCCTGCCAAAGCAGGCACAGGGTGGCTTACAGAACCAAGGGTATCATACAAGATTAAAACAGTAAAACAAATTAAAATCATAAAACAGTTCGTAAGGTGCTACAATTGTATGACGGTGGAATAACTGTCCTTAGTAGTATCCAGGAGAACGGAGTTTTCACTAAAATGTAACTTATTTTCTGTAACAATGTATTCTGTTTGTTCCATGATACACAATTTTCTTCACACAAATACCGGTAAATGACATAAGCAACATCCAGCAACACAGAAATACTGCAATGTTGGTATAAGAACAGTAATGAAAGCAAGCATCTGTCCATTATCTTCAAGTATCAATACTAGCACTCTTTC